>NC_056745.1:1368689331-1368939331 GCF_019279795.1 Protopterus annectens
ACAGCTTCTTTTCCTCTCTCAAGAGTGCAGATAGTCAGGTTCATGGTCAGGAAAATAATTTGCAGTACCAAAATTTTAGCTCATTAGATCCAACAAGCCTTAGGGTCAATGTCACCGACCATAATTCTGGTTCCTTTAGCAAGATTTCACATGAGAATTCCTCAGTGGATATTAGCGACACAGTGGTCAATTCATTATCATCACGTCAACAAAAATAAGGATCACTCAGGCATGAAAGTGATACCTTTGTTGGTGGATTCGATCAGATCTGGTTCTACAAGGCCATCCTTTCATTCTCCCTCAACCCAAGCCTGTAGTGACCATGGACACTTCCCAGATTGGGGGGGGGGCACTTCCTGGGGAAGAACCTTCAAGGCACTTGGTCCCCCGAAGAGGCAACACACATCAGTGTTCTGGAAATGGGAACAGTGCTCTTAGCGTTGCAGATATTCCAAGACTCTCCCCTTTCTGGACAATTGTGATCCAGACAGACAACATGTCAGTAGTTTGGTACGTCAACAAGGAAGGGGGAAACTGCATTTTACCCCTTGGGTCGAAAAACCAACTGCTTTCTGATAGCAATGCGCATTCCAAGGAAGTCCAGTGTGATAGCGGACAAACTGAGCAGGTCCATTCATTTCCATCATTTGGCCCAGCCTTGCTGTGATCTCTTTGCACTTGTTATTAAGGGAGATGCAAAAGCAGCATTGGCTTAATCCCCCCCACTGAGGGAACTGCCGAGGAATGCTGTTCTCCATGATTGCCCCCCCCCCCAGTCTACTGTATGCCTAACTTCCAACTCTCCTAATTCCCAAATTCCTACGGAAAGCTGCCCAATTGAAAAGCAACATAATCCTCATTGCACCCTAATGGTCTGGACAGATTTGGTTCCCCTTCCTTTGGCCTCATCTACTTTACCCACCTGGATTTTGGACCTATTTCCCAATCTCCTTTCACACCCGGCAGGCTTGATTCATCCGGATATCTCAAACCTCAAGCTAACAGCATGGTTTCTCCAGTTCCTTTAATACCCGGACAACTGATACGCTCTTCCCCTGTCAGCAAGATACTTTTGTCTTCCCATAAAGCCTCTACAACAAAACTTTACAAAAGTAAATGGAAAAGGTTCATTTTTTGGGGCACAGCAGAAATGCATAGATCCCTTTTTCAGCCCCTGTACAAAGTGTTCTTAAATTTTTGGGCAGCAGTTTTTAGTTAGGGAGCTAGCTCCTCAACAATCAGAGTTCAGTTAACCACAATTTCCAATTTTCATACTGGATTTGAGAATTCTTCTTTGGCTTCATCTAAGTTTTGTAAAGCCTTTTAGAGAGGTGCTCTCCTACTAAGACACCATATAAAGATCCTACTCCACCATGGGGTTTGAATTTGGTACTACAGGCCTTAATTTATTCTCACTTTGAACCAGCAGCTAAATATGATCTTAAATTCCTGACATGAAAAACTATCTTTCTAGTGGCCATTATCACTGCTAGAAGAACTTCAGAACTTCAAGCATGGTCTTCTAAACCTCCCTATTTGATTTTGCATAAACATAAAGTAACATTACATACAAACACTTCTTTCCTTCCCAAGGTAGTGTCAGAATCCATTATTAATCAATCTATTAACTTATCAATCTTCTTTCCTAAATTTGCAGACAAAGGGGAATATATGCTTCATTTATTGGCTGTCCATAGACAATTACATTTTTACCTATACAGAAGAAAAGATATTAGAAAAACAGATATATTATTTGTGTCCTTTGCAGATTGTAAATTAGGAAAATCAGTCGCAAAAGTGACTTTTGTCACATGCTGACAGAGTGTGCATATCATTTATTTACAGTAAGTTGGGTCTGTCTTTACCAAAACCTTTAAAAGCCCATTCGATTAGGTCCATGGCAACTTCTTTAGTGTTTCTTGCTATTGCTTCCATGAATGACATATGTGCAGCTGCAACTTGGCCTAATTCTCATACCTTTATTACTCATTACAAATTGGATCTGGTCTTGAGGGAAAGAGCAGCCTTTGGCTCAGTTGTGCTCAGGAATATCTTTCCTTAGAGTTCAACTGGTAATTTAGGTAGCTGGGACTCTGTCTTATATGTTGAGGATCGAATGAAAAGTGACATCATCAGATAGAGAAGTTATGCAGTTAACATAACGTTCCATCTGTGTTGTCTGTTTTCTTTCTTCCTCAACTCTCCACCCACCAACTCCCATCCTTTGTCATTATGGACTTCTGGAAGAATGAGACTTTATAAGGATACCACTGTGCCTTATGTTGAGCTCCAGATAATGGCTTCTTCTGTTAAGAATATTATATTAGTATTTCTTACTTTATGTCATCTAGCAAACAAGATCTGAGGTATGTTAGAAGTTGGTGCATTGTGAGCAGGGAAGAGCTTGAGAGCTTTTAGGTGGCCACAAGCTGTAGTAATGGCTGAGTGGGGTCCAAGGATCAGATCCGAACCCATATGTTGAGGAAGAATGAAAACGGACAACACAGTTGGAACTTTATGGTTAATACATAAATTCCTTTTTTCAGGCCTTCAGGAGAGAAGGGGAGACATAGCCATGGAAAACCGCTCATCGAAAGGTAACCAAAGAAAGCAGATGATTGAGAGGTGGCCCATTAAACCTTTTCAGCCATCAGAAGAGGGATGGAAACAAGAAAAAGGCTATGAAAATTTTTCCAAAAAGCTCCAAGAATAGCACTAGTATTTTATTTTATTTTATTTATTTATTTAACATTTGTTTGACCGGGAATGTCCGACTAGGTTCCACAGAGCCTGTTTTCAGCGGAGGCCCAGGGAGAAATGCTCCAGTATTACTTCCTGAGTCTGTAATAATGAGTACGAGCAGTACATCAGTGGAGAAAGAGGAGGAAGGTATTTAAAAAGGAGTTAAATGGTTTCCACAGTGTGTTAACTTGAGATTCAAACATATCATTTCACTGTTAACTGGACCTTAGTTACAACTGTTTTGAATTTGTACTACGTAAACCCATGGTTGTGTAGTTTTTTGGGGGGGTGGGGTTCCCTCTTTCCTTTTTGTATGCTGCTGATAGTGTGGGAGACTAAGTGGCTTTTTTAAAACAGGGTGATGGCACATTGTGTGTAAGCTGGAAAGCTAGAGACTCTCTAATGAAGAGTGGTAGTGCCACAGGAAATGGTGGTAGACTGTTGAACTATTGTAAACAGTATTGTTTACTGGAATCAACAAAAGGTACTCTAGCAGAAAATTCATAGAGACTGATGGCGATTCATTAAGAAGAGGAATATGGAACACAGTTCTGCACTGTGGCTAGAGGTAATGGTAGAAACAAATAGTAAGGACTTGCCCCCCTTCCTTTTAAACATGAACAGAGCAGCATGCCAATGGCACAAGGACTATAGGGGCAGGCCAGAATGCCATGGAGAAGCTGTACATGTACAGCTGGACAATGCTTACCATATATGCCACCTTAAATATTTGCTTAGCTGTTGTTTTAACTAGTTTTTTTGTTTAAATATTGTTGTAAATACTTGCATTTTTGATCTTCAGAGTTATAATATACTGTTTAAGAAATGTTTATCTGTATTTGTTATCAAGTACATTTATATAAGAGGTTTCTGTAGTGTTAAGCTTGGCACAGAGGATCTGACAAAGTGCCACATTATTAGTTTTCAGTCTGTATGTGGGAATGAAGCACTTAAAAATAAACTGTTCTTATTTAGGGAGGAACTTAAAACTATTGACACTGTATTTAAAGTGGTCGATTGATGTAAACAAGTGTCACAAAGTGTTACAAGTTATTCATGACCCCAAATCCCATTTAGCCCTCGTGCAAGAGATGCATATGACATAAAAAGAGCACACTAAACTGATCAAAAAAAGTTTTCTGGAGGGATATGGAATGGCAGCACCTGAAGGTAGGAAACTGGGTGTATTGCTTCTAATAAAAAAAGTATACTCCCATTCACGTATTTGAAAATATGATAGACCAGCAAGGTCTTTTTGCACTAATTAGGGGGGATCCGGGCAACACCATGCTTACAATAGGAAGTGTATACCTCCCACCAAAACAAAGGGGAATGAAATTAGAAGTATTTTAAGCCAGATAGTAGAGTTCGTGGAAGGTATAGTAATTTTAGGAGGGAATTGGAACTTACTAGTAGATAAACATGATGATTCTGGAGGACCAAGGTTAATTAAACTGAGAAGAGAGAGTGTAATAGAGAAGAAACTGTTGATGTTATATGGTTTGGTGAATTGGGAAATTTCTTACCATAACACAAGTGAACTACCTATAAGTCACCGCAAAATGGAACCATGGCTGATTTAGATAGGTAGTACATCTCGAAAGAACACATACAGTGTGTATGTGTGTGTATATATATATATATATATATATATATATATATATATATATATATATACATGTGTGTGTGTGTGTGTGTGTGTGTATATATATATATATATATATATATATATATATGTGTGTGTGTGTGTGTGTGTATATATATATATATATATATACATATATGTATATATATATATATATATATATATATATATATATATATATATATAGGCAATCTTTCCAATTTTACTAACTGACCACTCAGGTGTCAGCTATGTTAAGGAAAGTGCAGAGAGAGGAAGTGAGGCAACACATCTGTATTGGCTGAGGAAGGAGGAAAAATTGGTGGAAATAGAGATATTAGTAGGAGGCTGAAAGTGAATTGCAACCATATACCTTAAAAGTACAAGAGTGGAAATGTTTTAAAGAACTCTTGAGAAGGAAAATTCAGAATGCAGTTAGGCTTTTGTGGAGACTGAGAAAGGAGAAGGACTGAGACAAGCTTAATAGGCTGAAAAACCTACA
Source organism: Protopterus annectens (assembly GCF_019279795.1). Lineage (NCBI taxonomy): Eukaryota > Metazoa > Chordata > Ceratodontiformes > Protopteridae > Protopterus > Protopterus annectens. The sequence continues at coordinate 1,368,694,200 of NC_056745.1, forward strand.
GGAAATAGAGGTGGGATTTGTGAGAGCATGAATAATGCAAGAAAAGCGACTTGGAAATCTGTTGGCAGGAAAGATGTCAAGAAAAAGTGACCAGAAGTCAGGTAGCATTAAAGAGTTGATAACTTGCCCAGATTTCAGAGTGCAAGAGGGAACGCTGAGGCAGTTAAAGACTGAGATTTACATAGCAAAGATAAGAAGTCCAGAAACATCAACCCTAACTAATAATGAGATAGAGATATGGGAAATACTTAAACTGTTACAACCACCTATATGAGAGAGGAAGAGAGAATGGTAACTGGCAGAGGAACTTGGGTTCTTTCAAAATATCATTCTTTCAAAGGTTACTGAGAATGATGAGTTTTGAAAGCATCCAGTGACATTAGGAGAAATAGAGGAACAGTTGGGGAGAATTGCAGGAGGGAAGACGCCTGGAACAGATGAATTTCTCATAGAGTTGTAGAAGGTAAACAATAAAAAGAAAATATTAAACTGACAAATGTTGTTTAGGGAAATAATAAAGAGAAGAAACATATCAGATTCTTGGTATAATGCAGTAGTAGCTTTAGTACCAAGAGAAGGAAAGATCTGTGTTTGTTAGGATCATACAGACCCATATCAATATTACAACATGACTGAAGTATTTCTGAGTATATTGATGACCAGGTTAGCAGGGATTTTACCAAAACTGGTTGATGAGGACCAATGTGGTTTTGTCCAAGGAAGGCAAACACACGACAATGTATTGAAAGTGCATATGATTCAAACAGAAGTAAATGAAGCACATCAGCAGATGGTGCTTTTAAGTGTGGATGCTGAAAAGGCATCTGAGAGAGTAAGCTGGCCATAATTATGGAAGGTCATAAGTATGATGGAGTTTGGCAAGAAATGTACTAAACTTCTACAGAAAATATACGTGGGATCAAAAGCAGTACTAAAAATAAACAAGTTAAATTCTTTTCTAACTGATAGGGGTACTCGTCAGGGCTGCCCCCGCTCTTTGCTTCTGTTTGCTTTATATTTCAACCCTCTAGTTCAGAAAATAAGGTGTTCGGCAATTCGGGGTTGGAAGTGGAGGAAGAGAGAGTAATATTTACAGATGATATAATTTTGTTTATTTCAGAACCAGAGGAAAATATCAGCAGAGTGTTTAAAATGGTGAAAGAATCTGAAGCAGTGTCAGGATATAGAATTAATAGGGAAAAAAATTAAAGCCTTAGCTATAAATTATGTTATGTCATGACACTGGTTCAAAAGTATCTTTACTTATGGAACTACTACCAAATTAAATATCTGAGAATCTGGTTGGCCAGAACTTCAAACAAAACAGCTGAAGTGTCATGGGATTGGGTAAAGGTAAAGATTACAGAAATGATTAGGAAGTAGGAACTGATCCCAGTGGATCTTAATTGGAGAGTACAAGCTATAAAAATGTATTTGGTCCCACATGTCATTTATTTGACAACATCCCTGGTATGTGATCCTGGAGTGGAGTTTTCAGGAAAATTTAGAAGAGAGATAACCGGGTATATTTGGATGACATTACACTTAAAGTCTGGTTAGTATATCAGACGAAAAGTGCTTCGTACTTTTCCTATTTGCTGTGGAACTAATATACTTTTTCTATTTGCTGTGTTACTAATAAACCGAGTGGTCTTTGGTAATGTGTTTTGCCTGATCCATATATTTTTTTTTTTTCGTGAAGTTTCAAGAAATAATTATATTCAGACTCTTTAAGAACCCTGTAGAGCTGATGGAAGTTTGTAAGTTGAAATTGAAATAATTCTCCTTTGGAGATACTGGAACAGTAAAGGTACTTTAATTAAAAAAAATAGACAAAAAAAAAAAGGTCCTGAAGCCCTCATAAAACTTAACTAAGTAGCTGTCCAGTCTTGGAACTTTCCAAGTCCTAAGTCCTTTAATTATCCCCATTATTTCCTCTCCAGTAATGTGAGTACCTGATAAGTAACTGAGTTGTTGAAGTTGCATTTCCACAAATGCTGCGTAATGTTCTGACTTCAGACTTGTACAGCACAATGCAAAGGCTATTTCTTTCAGCCCCAAGTGAAAAATAAATTTGTATTTTTATTTCTTGTACCCCTGCTTTATTTTAAGTTGTGCTGTCTTGTGTCTGTGTGGGTGAGCAAATGCCTGGAGACTGAAAAAGGTGTTGCACAGGACAGTATGTTTTAGAATACCTAATTTTCTTTTCTTCATGTATTAAGTTTGGGAACAGGGGGCAGTGATACTTGTTGCAGCAACCCCAACTCATCCTGGAAGATGGATACATGCACTTCCCTTTTATATTCTCAGCATCCTAGCAGAAGTATAAAATGACATTATCGACTAACCTCTAAGTAATTCACATGTAGGTATCCTGGTGATTGAAACTGGCAATTTGTAGTAAATGCTTTGAGATCTTTGATCTTATGGTTATTTAGAAAGCTAAGGTTTAGATATTGTGGGATAAGCTCCTGATCCTAGTCACAATAGTAGTAGGAAGGTAAGGTTGCTGTGGTGCTCATGTCTTACATATTTATAATAGTAAAACACCTTAGCAGAGGTTTCTTAAAAGGAGAAGTAAGTAAACACCATAGTATGGGGAACCACAATAGATATGGATCATGCCAGCTGTGTTGGCAAAAGGATTTTAGTTTCCAGCTGTCATCCCAGCTACCCATATTTATTTAGCATGAGAAGCCAGCAGGAACTCTAAGAATGAGAAGCTGTTGGCCAGAGCCCTCATCTTTACAGAAGTGGATTTTCCCACTGCAGAAGTTTCTGTTGGTTGGACCCTGGGTCTAGCTCTAGGCGCAGACATAAAAACTAGAACCCGGTATATGCACATCTGATATTGCCAAACAGTATATGTGAATACAAGTTTCTGCTTGTATACATGACCCAAGCACTGGTTGCAGCACACATAGGGTGACCTGCAGGCCTCAAGGAAGTGCTAAATGAAAAGTGAAAGAATAATATAGCACTTGCTTTAATGGATTGTGATCCAGGCCTTGTAGCTGCTTTCTTACATAAGGTAATGCACAGCTGTCCCGGATCAACCGCTGCACAACAACATAACATTTACAGATAGGTAGGGCAAACCTCACCACTGTCAAACCTAGTATAACTCTGATAGATATTGATTTAGATTTCATCCATTATCTCTTTTCAGACAGCAAAGACTGTGGCCTAATGCATGTCCATAAACTTTACATAAGCAGTGAGTTTCCAAACCACTGGTCTTTGTTCCAAATGTGCCAGATGTATCTTTTCTGCTGTTTGCTCTTTACCAAAACAATCATATCTCATCCAGTATCTAGACCAGATATATCCTTATAGTCTTTTTCCAACTGTGGTACATGCAAATGAACTTTCCACTAGCTTCTTTCATACAAGTAATGTCTTTGTAGCCTGTTTGCATAGATTTCTCTGAGGTGACAATATTCTGAGTTATTTACATATTTCGGTAAAGTACATTGCAGAGAGTGACTTGTATATTGGGCTACTGTTCTGCAGCCTTTCCATTTTTAGGCACTTTTTTAATAGGTTTAATTTAATTTTTCCTGCTCTTAATAATTTATTAAATAAGTCTTTTAAATGAAATATTCACAGCTTGTGTTAGATGATGATCCTACGAAGTGCAGCTTATGTTGTAACTGAACATGCATGTTAATGTGATGGAAGTCAGGAAAAAAATTGTAGATTAGTCAGAGAACACCATTTCAGTAGTGCTGCCACTCTAAAGCCAGCTTAGGTCCATGTTACTAACGGTAGCAATTCTACTCCAGGCCCTGCCTATATCAAGACATATAAACACCCTTACCTCAAGGGTACTGCTGTATTCTTAGAAATACAGACTATGCAGGGTTTTTTTGTTGTTTTTGTGTAAATTGCTTTAACAAGACCAGTCTACATACTAAGAATATGATCAGGCAATTGGTTGCGAACTTCCTTTTCCACTCATTGACTATCAGGCTAAGTATGGATATGAGTCACTCACTGGAGATGCCACTTTCTTTAGGAAATAGGAATGATGTCCTTCTACAGCTTAGTTACTTTTTCCTTCAGAATATTTTTGTACATGTAGTTGTTAATAGTGGAGATAACTTTATCCATATAATCACACAATTTTTCCCTGCTGAGGCTAATATACAAAGGCATTAGTGACCAGGGTTACCACTGTCACATTTTTCATTGTTTACCTCCCAATATCCACATCTTGGAGCATTAGGTCGTCTGCTCCTTATCATTTGGGGTATTGCCAACTTGTGTTTCTAGGAACTGTGGATGCTAATACAGTCCTGCTATCCCAAGAGGTCATTTACATTCACTTCAGTTAATGTGCCTTGTTATCACAGGGTGTACAAAACAGGAGTCTTCTGAACCAGCACATGCTCCCCAAATCTTGGCAAGTAGTGGGCGTGTTGAAAAGTCAAAGCGTTAACACGGTGCACATACTGCCCAATAGTGATCAGATGCTATAGGCTAACCAAAGTTAAAGCCTTCTACTGCATTCTTAACATCCATAAGATAATACGGTACGCATTATGACCTTCTCATCCTTGTCGCACCAGAGTAAACCCCATATAAGGTCATACACAAAACAACCCCTAACTTCTGCTGCAGTCCACCAGAGATAGCACCATGAAGAGAATCCCACTGTACTGTAGAACACCTGTGAGAAGCGAAATAAACTATAGAATCACAAAAGTAGAGCTTGCAACACCTCACTTCTTAATTTTTAACAGATACATTAACTTCCTCAGAGGATAAGATGACTCCTACTAAAATGGGAGACATCTGAGTTTCCCGGGAGAGGTTGCACCAGATGAATTGTTGCTTCCTTGAAATAGTTCATCTATAACCCTACCTGGCTCCTCATTCAAGAGAGTAACCCACAGAAATAATGGATGAAATGAACAAAAATGTAATTGAAACTTTTAGGTTATGTATTGAATCAAATGTAGCAGAGGTTCTTTCATTGTTATTTGTCATTTAAAGCATCTACATGAATTCCAGAGCACCATTAATTACTTAGGCAAATCCTTTCTTAGCATATTTGGCTTGTAGTGATGGTTGAGATTTATGTAATGTAAAAGGTATAGTACAGGATGATGTTCATTGTGTTACACTTCTGTAGTCATTACACTTGGGTTATCCTGCCGTCAGACGGTCCCGCAGTCGGCCTGAGTTCCAAAGTCTTGGTCCGGCGTCAGTTGCTGTGGCTTCTTCCCTGACGTCAGTACGCCAGGGGTATATAAAATGCACCCGACGCCATTTTCTTCAGTCTTTCTTGCCACGCAGTGCCCGAAGTAGAAGCAGTTCGCAAGTGCCGGTCGGCCGACTCCTGAGATTTTCGAAGTCGAATTTCAGATCCGAAGTCTTCAATAAAGCTAAGTACCCCATTGGGGAAACTTTTTTCTTGCCTCAGACCGATGTCAGAAAAAGTTAATAATTGTATTTCTTGTGGGAAGCAAATACCTCATAAGGACTTCCACTCTTACTGTATTCCATGCCTAGGCCCTGATCACAACATCACTAGTTGTCGGTTTTGTGCTAGATTTAACAAACGCACTATAAAAAGACGTTTTGATTTTGCTTTGCAGTACTTTGGCCAAAGCTTCAATTATACGATGCCGTCAGATCAGCCGACAACCTCAATACCGAAAAAACGCAAAGACAAGGATAAAGACAGGCATCCGAGGTCCTAAACCGACGAAACCTCTTCTAGGCCAGTCGCCGGTTCTCAGTGAGGCGCTTTCGCAGCCCCTGACACCCGCTACCTCACACCCACAGGCTGCTACCGACTGCCACGTGGAGACATCTAGGCCTCTGGAAACTCAAGGTATTGGGCCTACGGAAACTAATCCCTCAGATGGGTCTGGAGCCGCTGAGCAGGCATCGGCTTCTGAGGGTGTTTTCAGACCTTCACAACTTACCATTAAGACAACAGCCAAGACAAAGGTACCATTAAAGACAAAGAAACAAGTACAGCATTCTCCTGGACAGTCCTCCATGCCTAAGAAACAGATGCTCAAAATGGCCGAAGACCTCATTACTCTAATCAGGGGTTCCCATCCCCCTCCTGAGAAAAGGCCTAGGCAGGATACAGACTATGACTCCTCTGATCAGGTTTCCATTTCCTCTGATTCCTCTTTAGACCAGGGATACTCTCTACCCCCCCCCCCCATGAGGACTCTGATGCTGAAGAATCTATCCCTTCAGCCTTTCCTCCTGAGGATTATTCTTTTGGGGAAACTTTACATACCATGAGGGAGCATTTCCATTGAAAAAGTCAGGATTACTCAGAATCCAAGAAAAGGCTCAGGGATTTCCTCTTATTGCCTCAGCACAGGCCCCTGGCTATTCTGCCTGTGCTAGATATTGTGGATAATGTGTTCTCTGAATCCAGTTTATCTCCTGACTCTTTGCCCCCTGCTCCAGCCAAGCCAGATAGGTATTACAGAGTCCCTGACTCTCACAAGTTTCTTTACAAAAACCCTTCTGCTGATCCAGAAACTATTTCCCAGGGTCCAAAAGGGGTTAAGGGTTCCATTGCAAAAAATCCAGTACCCTCTGACAGAGATTCCAGAGCTTTGGATAGATGGGGGAAGAAAGTATACACTTCTGCAACTTTAGCAGTAAGAACTTTAAATTGCCAGTTTCATATGCTTAAGTACCAACAATATTTAATGGCTCAGCTAAAACAGAAAATGCTTGCAAGCTCAGAAGCTCCCGATTGTAAAGAAATGCAGGATTTATTGCATGCAGTTGAACAGGTGGGAAAACATACTCTGCAATGTGGTTTTCATTCTTTAGAAGTCTCTTGTAGAGCCGCAGTTACAGGTTCTGTGATTTGAAGACATGGTTGGTTAAAAGAACAAAGTTTACCTGATCATGTTAAGGCAAAATTATTGGATGCTCCTTTACAGCATGATACTTCATTTGGTGTTAAGGCAGAAGAGGTGTTAAAGAAAATGGAGGATAAAGCTAAATCTATGCAAACAGTCAAGGATTTCTTACAGGTACAGCCACCTCGGTTTAGCAGAAATTGGCCAACAAAGAATTGGTCCTTTCCAGTGTCAGACAGGCCACAGAGAGGCAGATACAGATGCCCAAGGGGCAGATCTCAACCCCAAGGCTCAGACAGACAGCGACAGTGGGGAACCTCAACCCCAAAAGGTGGTGAGGACAAGTCTCAACCTTACAGGAAACAGTCACAATGACTTCCCCCTTCGTATGCCAAGCATTCCCTTTTGGAAGGCCCCTTAGGGGGAAAACTAGCACTTTTTTCTCAAAACTGGCAAGCAATCACCCAAGACAAATGGGTCATGAATATTGTGTCTCAAGGTTACACATTCCACTTTCATACTTTACCAAGGCTAAAAGGAATGCCAGACCTGCCACAAAATCATTGGGCAGAGGCACAAAAACAAATTTCAGCCCTCATGGACATGAGAGCTATTCAAAAAGTACCACAACAGGGACAAGGATTTTACTCAAGACTCTTCCTGGTCCCCAGAAAGGACAAGGCCTGAGGCCCATACTAGACCTTTCAATTCTGAATACTTACCTGGATATTCCAAAATTCAAAATGTTGACATTACAGCAGCTTCTACCCATGCTGGGCAATAAGGCTTGGCTTGTTACTCTGGACCTCAAAGTGGCATACCTGCATGTCCCTATCAGACAAAATTGCAGAAGATACCTCAGTTTCAAAGCTGGTACAATGCACTACCAATTCTCTGCACTGCCATTTGGCTTATCTACTGTGCCCAGGGTCTTCACAAAGTGCCTGGCACCAGTAATTGCATTTTGCAGACAAAAAGGAATTCAAATATATCCATACCTGGACGACTGCCTCATTCAAGCAGAGACAAAGGACATTCTTCTACAGCATCTGGCGTTTGTAAAAAGGTTGCTACTTTCTCTAGGGTACACAGTAAACGAAAAGAAGTCAAAACTAGTGCCCTCGCAACAGATTATATTCCTGGGTGCCAGCTTAAATGCAACGGCCCAGATGGCTTACCTCACGCCAGAGAAACATGTTCAACTAACTCAATATTTTCAATTACTGGCAAGAAAGTCCCATCTCCCTGCAAGAAAAATTCTGCAGGCCCTGGGATTCATGGCATCCTGCATACTACTAATACCATATGCCAAACTGCATATGAGGAAATTACAATGGTACCTGAAAAGTGTTTGGACTCGACACTCTCACAGTTTAGAAGCAGTAATACCAATGATTCCCTGCCTACAGCAGGAGTTTCGATGGTGGGCACAGGCATGTCACCTAAACAAGGGTCAGCCTTTTACCCAACCCACAGCCAGGCAAACTCTAACAACAGATGCTTCTGATTACGCCTGGGGAGGACAAATGGCAGGAAAATGCATTCAGGACAAGTGGACCACAGACCAGATGCATCTTCACATCAATCAAAAAGAGATGTTGGCTGTTCAAAATGCCCTAACAGCTTTCAAGGACCTTCTACATGCAGGAGCAAGGGGGCAGTCATTCTTATCCCCTATGCAGGCAAGCCATGACCTTGTGGAACACAGTTCTAACATATCAAGTTCACCTGCAAGCACAATTCCTGCCAGGAAAGAAAAATACTCTGGCAGACGATCTAAGCAGAATTATCATGGACCCTCACAAATGGAAACCGAATCCACAAGTCTTCAGCATGGAAACCAGAAATGGGGATGCCCAGACATAGATCTTTTTGCCTCCCCACTGAATTGCCAACTACAAAAATTCTGCACAAGGATTTATCACAAACAAGCATGGAAAGTGGATGCTCTTCTGTTCAGCTGGAAAAACCTAAATGTTTATGCCTTCCCGCCACTACCTGCCCTTTCAAAGGTACTCCTAAAAGCCAGACAAGAAAAAACACAGATGATCCTGATTGCTGCAGACTGGCCACGCCAGCACTGGTACCCTATCTTAAGGAACTTGGCTCACAGCCCACCATGGATTTTGCCTCAAATTCCACACCTTCTGACTCAACAAAACAATCAGATCCTGCACAGGCAGCTCAAAACCCTAAACCTGGCTGCATGGCAGATACATTAGTCAAACAGGCAACACCTTTCTCTAAAGCTGTTATGGATGTCATTTTGGAAGCCAGGAGGCCTAGCACCAGGAAAGCTTACTCAGGAAAAATGGAAAAGATTCTGCGCCTGGAGCCAGGCTCAAAACCTTGACCCTCTTGTTCCAAACATTCCTCAGATTTTACAATACTTAACTGAGATGCTGGGCAGAGGCCTATCCTTCTCATCAATTAAGATCCACGCCTCTGCCATTTCAGCACATTACAACACGGATCCTCCTTTATTCTCTCATCCCTTGTTAAAGCAGTACCTCAGAGGGGCTAAAAACATAAGACCGCCCCGGAGAGCACCAACACCAACTTGGGACCTCAACTTCGTTTTGGAAAAACTGACACTACCACCTTTTGAGCCAGCCAATACAGCCGATCTAAAATTTTTATCATGGAAAACAGCTCTGCTCCTGGCAGTAACTTCAGCACGAAGAGTCTCAGAGCTACAGGCACTAATGGCAATGGAACCTTTTATAATTTTTCATCAGGACAGGGTATCTTTATGGACAAACCCTACCTTTATGCCAAAGGTGGTATCTAGTGTGGCTCTTAACCAAACCATCCATTTGCCAACTTTTTATCCAAACCCCCAGAATAAAGGGGAGAAACTTCTGCATTCTTTGGACATACACAGGCAGCTATGCTTCTACTTGGACAAAACAAAGGCTTTCAGGAAAACAGAGCAACTGTTTGTAGCATATGCCGCAGGATCACAGGGCAAGGCTATCTCAAAGCAGACTATATCCAAATGGATAGGACACTGTATTCGGTACTGCTACACACAGCATGGAAAATCAGTCCCAAATAACATTAGGCCACATTCCACCAGGGCAACAGCCACTTCAACAGCCTTTCTTAGAGGAGTACCTACCAAGGAAATTTTGGAGGCTGCAACTTGGAGTTCAGTGCACACCTTTACCAACCATTACCACCTGCCTCTTTACTCTAAATCCAGAGCAGGCTTTGCCACTGCAGTTCTTCAGGGCCTCATAGCCAAGCATAACTCTTTATAGACCAGCCACCCAACCTCAGCTTTGGGATTCTACCCAGGAGTAATGACTGCAGCAGTGTAACATGATGAACATAGTACAGTTTTGTACCTACCATAAATGTAGATGTTCGAGTGTTCACACTGCTGCAGTCCAGGTTACCCTCCCTCCACCCCCTCTGAACTAGCTGGACTTATCTATACCTTTCTATCCTATACAACCTTTGGGGTGTATTTGCTGGTAACTGAAGCTATTGTTTTTATTTTACATGTATATTTTTGATTAGCAATATGTATTGCCTTCCTACTTGGGTTCACCTGACATCTGGGGCAAGAAAAACTGAAGAAAATGGCGTCGGTGTATCTTATATACCCCTGGCGCACTGACGTCAGGGAAGAAGCGACAGCAACCGACGCCGGACCAAGACTTTGGAACTCAGGCCGACTGCAGGACCGCCTGACGGCAGGATAACCCAAGTGTAATGACTGCAGCAGTGTGAACACTCGAACATCTACATTTATGGTAGGTACAAAACTGTACTTTGTATATCCACACTTTGAAAAAAAAATTACATCAAACACTATGAACAAGCTAACAACGTGGTAACCATATCTATCATTGGAAATCAGTCCCTGTGAAACACATACTTGACTTTCAGATTTCTAATACACCAAAGGACACCCTTGACCTCAGAAATTGATGAGAGAGAGTCATTTTCTAGAACATAGTATGTTTCTATATGCCTTTAGAACGTATTCAAAATTGGACTTTATCCACATTTTCCTTAAGTTTTCAGAGATGTTCTGCAAATTTAACTTGATTCTCATGTTTCTTCCACAAGTGACACCTTACTGAAACATAGTAGTTATGGTGTCTTAGCTGCCCAGTTGTTAGAATACAGATAAAATCATATTCAGTAGTAGCTGGCCAACCACAAACATTCCGAAGTATTTTTGCTCTCCTCCCCAAAAATTGCACTTACTTTGAAGCTTGACTAAGTGTTCTTAAAATATTTTTAAGGGGGTGTGCAGTTCGCAGTAGTTTTTCTAATTTTGCCATTTGTAGCTGTATAGTCATCCAACTGTCATTAAACATGTGATCTTCGGGAATCTGATTCTCTCAGTACAGCAAGTAACATTTATTTATTTATTTTCTTTATTGATATTTGTTAAGAAAGTCCAACTAGATGATTTTATCCGTTTTCAGCAGAGGCCCAGGAGAAAAGCTCCATACCTTGGTACAGTCTCCTTAAATGTGGCAATACTTGTGTTGAAAGGTTGTGCAGCATTACTTTGTGGCACAGTGATTTAAATAACACGCTGTGAACACGCTGCATACTTCAGACTTCGGTTTAATTCCTTTTGCCTTATATTGCATACATAGTTTGTATCAGAGCGGGTCACATATTGAAACTGCTGTATCAGTCCTGTAAATGGACAGTTGTACCTTTGAGGGCTTATCAAATTAATGAAGACTTAATGAGTAAAATGCACCTCATAAGCTGTCTCACTGGGAAGTACTGATTACTCATTAGACGTGATTCTATTCATATTCTATCACTAAACCATTTTTTTAACATCTTTTTTCAACATAATATGCTTTATGTTATAATTAACTATACAGAACAAATAACACACACTAACAGGCCATCAAAAGAAAAAAAGCATGATCCTTCCTAGCTCATTCATGAAAATCCCATCTCCCAAAAATCAGCCTTTCTTGGTGATTATTGGTGCCTGTTTATTTAAGCGGACAGTCACAGGCAATAACATGCATTAGTTAACTGCCTCTCTCATATTCAGTGTATCCTCAAGAGTGAGTCCTGAACTCCTGTTTTTTTATGAATTTTATCCCTGAAGTCTGCCCCTCTTCATAATATTTCTTTCTTTACATGATATCTGTTGCCTTTTCGCAGTGACAGTGTTCATTTAGTTCAGGCTGCAGTGTTGCTTCTTTAAAATGGAGAGCTGGTTTCAGTAAAATATACAGAGTATCACCAGAACAAAATTCATGCTATTAACGGACCCCTTACTAAAACAGAGGAAGGCATACTTTCTGTTTCTCTACACTTTGGACTGCAGTGAATAGCTCCATGTGTTTTCATTGTCTTGGCTTCTGCTCATTTTTGCTGACATTATAGCTCCTCCCGCATCCAACGTAAATAACACCATTTTCTTCGGTGTATAACCACATGAGTTGCTTTATTCCCCAGCTACATAAAATTAATTGCCACCAAAATTCTGAGCTGCATAATGCAGATTGTGGGGTGCTGCAAATTTGTTTTTGCTTAGTCATTCAGTCGAGTACAACTTTGTGATCTCAAGGACTTTAATCTACCAGACCTTTCTGTCAACAGCTGTTGCTAAAGTTTAAGTTCTTTCAAACTCATATTCATTACTTTGTCTTGTATCTTAACCTCTGCTACCCCCTTCTTTTCCTTCAGTCTTTACCAACATCACTGTCTTCTATGGTAAATACTGTCTGCATTATACGGCTAAAGTATTTTAATTTATTTATTTATTTATTTTATCAAATATTTTTATTAAAGTAAGAAAATGATAATTTTAACAATAATATGAACATCATGGAGATAATTTTTGTACAGAAAAGAACAATGAAAAAGACACTACAACTATGTACATGATTTACAGAGGCTCAAAATTGATAAGATTATAAAAGTATTTTAATTTTAGTTGTACTGCCAGACCTTCCAGTGAGCAGTCTGGGTTTAGACTAGTTTGATCATCTTAACCATGAAAATTTCAAATGGTTTCTAAAGCACCACAGTTCAGAAGTATTGACTTTCCATTGGACAGTCTTACTTGTAGTCAAGCTCTCACAGCCATATATTGTTACTGAGGAAAACCATAACTTTGACAGTATAGACTTTTGTTGAGAGTGTGATGTATTTCTGCCTTAAAATCTTGTATGTATTTGCCATAGCTTTCCTTCCAATAAAAACCTAGCTTTTAATTTTGTGGCTGCATTCACTATCTTCAGATATCTTTGAGTCAAGGAAAGTGGAAAGGACTGATTAAAAAAAACATACTGATAAACAGGACCTCTCTATTAACTGTGCAGCAATGTTTGCTAGCTCATTTCAAATTACTTAAGATTATTTGATGCATCTTTGTTTAACATACTAACTGGGTCCAGTATTGTGGTGCTTGGTTGCTTCACTACTAATATTGTTATTCTACTTGTTATGATGAGAGGGTTGGTACGGTATATATGTTGCTAATCATCCTGTTGAACTATCTGTGTGATGATATTTTGGGCTGTAACTTTTGTGGTTAGTGTGATTGTAGTTTTTGTGCAAAATGGGCTGAATATGAAAATAGTCCATTAGTCCATTTGCATCAGAGTTCTACTCCAGTCAACAAATGGAATCAAATTAATAAAAGTAAAAGACCACATCTGTAGTCTTTAAGCTGAACTCCAGTTGTTAAACTTGTAGAAGTCTATGTTTCTTGCTGCCCTTCCTAGATGAAGGCTTACCTTTGACCTGTTAGGTGTCTTCACATCAGCTGCAGCCACATGTGGCACAAACAGTCTACTACACCACACTGCACTATTAAGCCTAGTAAAGTAATGTATTTCGGCTTTTCCCGGTTAGGGGTCGCCACAGCGGAACTCTGGTCCGCTAATGATTGGCAGTGGATTTTTACGTTGCCGGGTTGCCAGCCCGACGCCCAACCTTCAAGGAAGGCACACCCATTCACGCTCGCACCTACTTGCACATCTTTAACGTCACTCGACCGTGGGGAGGACACGCAGACTCCACACAGAAGGCGCTCCAGCCGAGAATCGAACAGGAGAACCTCTTGCTGTGAGGCGACATTGCTAACCGTTGCACCACCGCAGCCCTACACACTGCACTATTAAGCCTATAGTAAAGAATTGGCATCTCCCAGTGGGTCTTCCTCTGTGAAGTTGATTTATTCTTGAATATCTCTTTTTCTGTGTATGGCACACACAGCTTCCCCCTCCTGGCACATGTAACAGCTATTCCTTTTTATTGCCATTTTGCAGACATGCAGCTAAAATCATCTCTATTTAATCTGTATTAGCAGACCTCCTCATATAACCAAGCACAATTCAAACCGTTTACACTGGTGTAGTGGTATAGTACCTTGAGTGTATAATGCTTATGAAGTCTGCCTTGCATTACTGTAAAAACAATCCTTTAAATTAACAACAAAACAGACCAAAGCTAATTGGTTAAATGTCAGTTCCCAGGATACCCATAAAAATTGTATCAGATGAAACTTGAGACCCTTGTTTGCAAGATTTTTCTCATTGAAGCTGGCCGTATGCTCTCAATGCATAGTAAATTTGCAGCATAGGGAAAATGCTTCGGTTTATGCTGTTTATGTTGTTTTATCAGCTAGCAACCTAAGGAGGAGGGCTGAGCAACAAGCTTTCTTAAGTAGCTTATCTCTGTATAAAATTTCTGTTTGTGAAAGTGGGATTGATTGCATCTTACTTTTCCACCTTTTTACCAAGTTTGGCATTAACCTTGCTGTCAGTAACATGCACATTAAGCAGACATTTTGTGAATTTCTTAAGAGTATGATCAGTATATCTACTTTAGACACTGCGGTGTTGGTGCTGCGGTAGCATTGTCACCTCATAGCAAGACGTTGTCCTGTTCGATTCTCAGCTAGAGTGTGGAAGCATACTTGAATGGGGTGTGCCTTCGTTGAAGGTTGTGTGTCAGGGCTGGTAACCCGGTACGTAAAAATCCACTACCAATCATTAGCAGACTGGAGTTCCGCTATGGCGACCCCTAACCGGGAAAAGCCGAAAGACACAAACAAACAATGCTCAGTATATCTACTTTAGATAATTTATTTGTAGTACCCATTTTGCAAACACTGCAGACATTTGGATTGTGCTGTAGAAAAATGTAGCTAATAGTCTAGAACTTGATTTACTGTATTCTGAGGCAATTCAGTTTGTTTATTTATGTGCTATTCACTTCAGGATTGTAAGTAGTTAGCAAGAAAAACATAACACTCCTTCTCCATGGTACTCCTTACTTTTACCAGCTGTCCAAATGTTTGCATTATGTATGTATAGGTTCCCACTATATGAACTGAAGCTGAATTTTTACTAGGTTAATATGTCATTTTAAGTATTAGGCTGTGAAATTACTTTAACTGTAACCTTATCATGTCAATATGAAGCTTTTCTTCCAGGGCCCCTGCTGAAAATGGGATATTATCTTGGTCGGACTTTCCCAGTAAACAGATGTCAAATAAAATAATAAATAAATAATGTATTTATGTGCTTATTAACACATTTCATATGGCTGTTTTACTGAATCTTTCAGTCAGTGTAGGTATTAAGCATGCACCCGATATACATCGTTTCACTTTTAAAGAATGTGTTATTAAATGTGATTTAATTTTCTCTGTAATATTTTTTAGTGTCCGTATTATAAACTGGTTCCCCACATTTAGTGAAAAAAACTAATTTGCTAACAATTCTAGACATATTGTATGTCTGCAGGTAATGTGCACATCCAAGCAAAAAAAATATATATCTGTCTTCTTTTTCTTTTCTTAAAAAAGTGCATTTATGAACACATTTTATGATCTGTATAAAAAGCAGTAGTTAAATTGCCCTTACAAAATGATGCAAGCTATATTCACATTATGTGCATAATTTGCTTGTCAAAAACTGAATGTTGATGAGAGATGTCTTCTTAGGTATGATAAGGAGTGAATCTACAACAGTTTTGAAACTGCATGTAATTTATATAATTGCCAGGAATATGAAAACGCTTTGCAAAAATTGAGCAGTATAAAAAATGCAGTCTTTCATCTCAAAAGAATGTTGTCTGCTCTCATAATTCTTTTACAAAGGTTTCAGGTCTCTGTTTTCCTTGCTCCTTAGCCCGGTGACGGACATAGGGGAATGTAGGATGATATGGTTCCTGAAATTTGTTTCAAAATCATGGCAACTTCTTGACTAGAGTTCCATTTCCCCTAAAGAGAAAATTAAGTGGGATGACGTTTTAACTGATTTCCACTGATATTTTTTATCTTTGTAAATAATTGCTACGCTACCTTGCTTTGTGCATGCTTTCTACTTTTCAGCTTTGGAGTGTGCTGTATTTTTTGTAATAATAAGATTGTGATTTCCATTTTATAAAACTGTTAATTTCCTATACTCTGTAAATTGATAACTGGAGCTTTTCTCCTCTGGTCGCCACTGAGAACGGGCCCCAAGCCCAGTTGGACCAACCCGGTTAACAAATGCCAATAAATAAAATTTGAAAAGGCCCAAATACAGCAAATGTGGAGTTTCTTTTTTTTTAGTTTACCCAGCAGCAAAAATCAAGAATATAGAGTATGATTCATAAAGTCATTCTCCAAGCTCCTGCATATTAATTTATGTCTACAAAACATCATTTTGGATACTTGGAGTAATAATTTATAAATCCCATCCCCATTTTTATTTATTTATGTTTTGTAATAGCAGCTAACCAGCATAAAATAAGCACTGTGCATTATCAAATGCCCACCCTAGAGCATTGGTTCTACATCAGAGGCCGTGGTACTAAAAGAAAACCACAGTCCAGCACATATATATGAGAAGACATGGATAAAGCAAAAGACATTGTAGACCATGGAGAAAAACTGCATGTAAGTGGAAGCAACTGGCAATCTATAACACAGGCGACTGGGAGCCAGTGTAAGGTAAAGCCACCTGACCGTCTGGTCAGACTGTCACTATCCCAGTTTCAGAAACAAGGGAGAAATCTCAAATGCTGACAGATATGCGACACACTATAAACCAAGACAAATATTTGTCATTTTATAGCACAGTTCTGAAACGTATTGGTAGGCTGGGGCATTTCAGTGCTTTGCCAGTTTCCCTGTCTACAGTCATACCTCCTTTTACTTGCATCCTACTTTTTATGTACCATTTCTTTTAAGTAGCCTTCCTTTGATTTACACCTGTTTTCCCAGTACAACTTCATTATCTATGTGTTGAGACCTGTTGCTTAATTTCTATTTTTCTTCCAGTAGCATGCTTATACCTCTCAACTGTACCTCATTAGGATGAATGTACTTCATTTTGAGTCTTAAAAATTCCATTTTCGACCTTGTTCCACACTGAAAGGGCCTGTCATTGTTTTTTTAAGAACTATGAACTTTGTCTGCAGATGATAGTCACTGTTGAAGTGACATCCCAACCTTGTGTAAAAATGGGAAAAGGGGTTGTAGATGGATGGTAAATAACATTTATCCATGGTAAATAACACTGAATCATACCAATTCATCAACATGGTTAATAATTTCTTGTAAGTATGGAAAAACAGTTATTAACTATGTTGTAAGCTTCTTAGTTGAAGTAATTATCAAGTTTTCCAAATTTTGCCCATTTATTCCACTTTATGATTAGTGTCCCACATTTTGCTGGTTTGTTCCACTGAGACTGAAAGTTGAAAACTATACACAGAAGTGAGTAGCAGTTCACTGCCAATTCGAATTGCACTTAAAACCACCTAATAGGCATGATGAAGAGTTAGGGTTCGACTGCTAAGTTAACCCATCTAGTTCTCAGACTAATTTGCCATTATGCTGAGTGTGCATAACCTTTAGTTATCCAGATTTTTGCCTCATATTTTTGGTATGGCCTTCATTCAGTTTGTGGTTTTCTGAAACATCACTGAGGATTTGAGTCAGTAAAAAAATACACATTTGAGTTTTAGACTTCACATCCTTCAGAAAATACATGCCAATTTGAAACCAGTTATTCTAGCAACTGTCTGTGTTTATAAGAGCAGTGTTTAAAATTTGTCCTTTGGGCCTTTGTTCCCCCATTATTTTTGCTTTGACAAGATTTCTTGTGCTAAGAGGTTGAGAGGTATGGAAGTGTGGCAGAGCTTTATTGACAGGGGGTAAGAAATAATGACAAAACTGATGATAAAATGCATAGTATACTGGGTGGAGCAGGACTTGGTAAGTCAAGCTGATGCTGCCAAGAAACTCCTTTGGTTAAACAAAAGTACACAGTTCTCCCTGTTGATTCTGACTTTAACCATTCTAGTCAAGTAACTAGACCTAACTCAAAAGTTAGTATGGTCTGGTAAGTGCTATTAAAGTGGGTGAAGATGTGTGTGTGTGTGTGTGTGTGTGTGTGTGTGTGTGTGTGTGTGTGTGTGTGTATATATATATATATATATATATATATATATACATATATATACATGCACACACACACACACACACACACACACACATATATATATATATATATATATATATATATATATATATATATATATATATATATATATATATATACATACATATATACATACATACATACAGCTGACAAATGATGGAAGAAACAAATGCAAAGTTAATACTGAAACAGGTCAGCACGACATTTACTTGTTACATGGTGTGTCCTGCTGACTTTATATATATATATATATATATATATATATATATATATATATATATATATATACACACACACACACACACACACACACACACACACACACACACACGTACATATATTTTTTCAGTATGCACTGAGGAAGTTGATGTAGTGTGTTTGACCCCTGGACATGCATCCTGCCACTCACCCTGAAGAAGTGGTCAGTGGACAAAGCCCCTTCATTCCTCTTTTTCACAGTTTCAGCTCCAACATGCACTTGAGCCCCTAATGGAATTTTGGTTGCTTGGGTCATAGTCTTGTCTTTATCCCTCTATGACAGTGGAACTGGTAAGAAAGAAGTGTAAATATGCCGTGTTTGTACTTTTAAAGTATCCCATATGTATGGTACCATTTCAGATCCTATCTCTTTCTTTTTCTCAGATTTATTTATTTCTGTACTTATTTACGTGAGGATCAGGTAGCAGTTGGCTAGTTTAACTAGACACTTAAGCTATAGCCATATTACTAGGAAACCATTTTATATGCAGTAACAGGTAATATTTGGAGTGACATAACATTCTACATCCAGACAGATGTATGTTTGCTACACACAATCGATTAAAAAGGTAATACCCTGACTCAACAGATTGAGAGGATGCTTCCTGTCCATACCTCTCAACTGTCCACTTTTCACAGAATGTCCAGATTTTTACATCGTATTTTTGATATTTTCCTCATAAAATTTGTGACTTTCTGGCAAGTCTTCAAGGATTGAAATCACTAAATAATGACATGAATTTGAGTTTCAGACTTCATATCCTTCAGAAAATACATGCTAGCACAAATCCTGTTATCCTAGCAACTTTCTAAGTTTGTTTATTAGCTAATATCCCATTTTAATGTACAGCAGCATTATTAATTAGTTACAGTACCCCAAAGTTTCTGTCCCATACAAGCACTTTATAGAGTGGTGTAACCCCCCACTTTGTAAATCTGGATTAGTGGATAGCCATCTCTTTAACACAATGGGAAGCCGAAACTCTTGTGAAGATACCTTGTTCAGAAATTTTGAGAGACTCTCATTGAACTATCTGCCTTTACCTGTAAAGAATGCTATCAGCAATGAACTCCTTTAAAATATATGGAGACATGATCACTTCCATTTTCAGTCATTGATTAACTCTGTTTCTACCATTTTAGTCGTCGTTTTAGTAAACTTGCCTTGCTGACTGATGAAGAAATGCGTAATTTAGTCATTTTGAAGTGTTTACTGCCTTCCTTATCTAAGCAGCCCAATATGTAGTTCATTTTGCATACATTCTGTTGTTGAATCCAGGTTTTGGGCTTGCACATGTGTATAAGCCAAGATAAAATGATGCAGGGTCACAGCTCAGTAAGTGTTGAACGTAAATGTATAACTAATGCCTTTAATCCTTTTTGTCTTTCTTTTCTTGTACCTACAGCATTTTGCCATGTTTGGGGACAGTCAGCAAAACCTGCCACCCCCAACCCATGAACTCAGAATTATTACCATACCAGTTGGTGATAGTATTTCATACACTAACAAAATAGTGCTTCACTCTGTTTTGAAGATCAGATTAGTGAGGAGTAAAAAAGATGTCATCCTCTAGGAAGCTTCTACAGGGTCAAATAGAATTTCACACTGAACTTGGAAGCTAAATTTATGTCCTATCTCATACACTTCAGTTATTTTAATCACTGCATTATTTATTCTCATCTTATGGCCTGTATTCCGATGAAGCTAGAGTTAGTTGAGTTAGTTCAGAGATGGTTTACCAAAAGAATACAATCTGTGAAACACTTGGCATATGAAGAACGAACAAACAAACCTTAAAATTGTGTCTAGCTTTCAGGACTATTGTTGATGAAAACTTGAGGGTTGACTTTGATTTAATTTTAAAAGTACAGTTTCCTGCAGTAAGAGATGGGGGGGGGGGCTATTTATAGAATAAATACAAATAGAACTGTGAAGAGGGATATATCGGTCCATCCAGGAATCCCACTTTCCTTCTCTCTGGAAAAAGTCACATCCCTCTGCACAAAGGAGGCAATTCAACACACAATAACTTTAGACCTGTAGCAATCTTCTCACCTTGCCAAAATTCTACAAAAATGTATTAAAAACAATTGCTAGACCAGCTGCTGCAGGTATAACACCTATCCCCTACACAACATGGCTTCCGTCCTTCCCATAGTACTAGCTCTGCCCTTTTAACCTATATAGATACTGTCAGTAAAGCTAGAGATAATGGCAAAATAGTCTCTTCCTTATTTCTAGACTTGTCTAAGGCCTTTGACACAGTTTGTCACAGCAAACTTCTACTTCATATGTCCTCACTAGGTCTCTCTCAGCCCACCCTTCTGTGTTTCAAAAGCTACCTGTCCATTAGGTATCAGTCAGTAAAATGGCACTCCATACTCTTTCTTTACCTCCGAGTCACCACCGGAGTACCACAAGGCTATAGCCTTGGTCCCCTCCTCTTTAACATTTTCACCAACAACCTCTGTACATCCACAGAATAGGCCACCTTATACAGTATGCAGATGATTCCACTCTAATTTGCACATGTAACCACATGGTGCACCTCCAGAAAAATACTCAGAAAGTGTTAACAGCCACTGAAACATGGCTTTGTAACTCACAACTCGTGCTCAGCCCAAATAAGACCAAACTTCTGCTTTTTCCCCCAAATCCCTCTCTCATGAAAAAACTAAATTTAACGTCCTCTCTTGATAATACAACCACTGAAGTCACTTCTCATAGCAAATTATTAGAGAAGATAGTGGATGATGAGCTTCCATTTGACCCGCATATACAAACTTGCAAAAGAAAAATTCATCAAAAATTAGGGATGCTTTACAGAGCTAAAACGTTCTCACCAGTCAACTAAAACTACACTTGTCACTACTTATCTCCTCCCTACACTTCTTTATGGCTCTGCCATCCTTACTGTCCTTCAAGCTTCACAAAAATTAAAACTTGAACAATGCTGTTAAGAAAGTTGCTAAATTTGTAGCAAATACACCTTTTAGAACCCACAACTGTATAGCACTAAAAAGCCTAAACTGGTTAGAACTGCCTTTTCAGCTAACATACACAGTGTCTTACCATCTATAAAATTGTCCAGCATCCATCTGCCTGTCCAGTACTAAAAGCATTGTACACAACCAGTCTGTCATTGTGATCCAGTGACCAAAAACTCCTGTCTGTCTACAAATCTACCGGGCATTGTGTGTACTCATACAATTCCTTACCTATATCCATCAGGTCAATACCCTCCCTCCCATCTTCCAAAACCCCTTTGAAAGACTTCTTGGCTAAAGTTTAGCTCTGTTCTTGCTCAAAACAAGGATAAACTGCATTCCTAAATGTGAACAAGTGCATTTTCATTCCTCATACCTCCTTACTCTCCCCTTTTCACTTACTTCCTTACTTCTATCAAATTCTCTTCCCCGACTTTCTCTCTAAATATACCATAAGTCTGATTTTCTCTCATGTCATATTGCAGTTCCTGTTGGTATTAGACTAACTTACCTTTAATTTCTGTACAAACTCTCTAAAATTTCTCCAAATAATAAGTGAGCGTACTATAACTTGTATTGATTCTTAATCAATGTTTTGTGTCTAAGCTGTTATAATTTTTTAAACTGCAGATGTTTTTGTTTTATTTTTTTGAAGATTATAACATTTTTGTTCTTAAAGTATTTCATAATAATTTGGAGCTTTTCTCCCAGGGCCTCTCATGAAAATGGGCATCTACTCAGTCAGGTTTTCCTGGTAATCAAATGTCAGTAATAAAATTATTACTCAGTGTTTTCCCATGCTGTGAAATGGATATCCATTGTGAATCAAAGAAACAGACTATTTGGATAAGTTTAAGAAGCAGCTTGGTTATTATGTAAGGGATAACAAATATGAATATAATATGAAGGAGACTTCTATATTAAAGGTGTAATGGACCAGTAGCAGCTTAATAGCAACTATGAAGTGTACTACAAAGCTCATACTTGGCTCTATGTGCAGGACACCCACTGTGTCCTTTTCCACCCCCTTAGGGGGCCAGCATTTATAACAAATATAATTATTGTTTATTAAATATTGCATACTAGTTAGAGTAACACAGAGTTTCTGTCCCATACAAACACTTCATAGTGTGGTATCACTCCCTTTGTAAATCTAGGTCAGTGGATAACCTTCTCTTTAAAACAATGGGAAAATTAAACTATTGTGAAGGTTTCCTGTTCAAAAATGTTGAGCTCTACATGGAACTGCCTTTTACTTGTAAAGAATGCTGTCAGCATTGTACTCCTTTAATAAAAATGTATATGGTTACTATGCAGAACCAGTCAAATGGGTCCTTAACAGAAGTAGATAGTCAGTTCCTGTCATATTAAGCTGCTATGGTTAAGTCTTGTTTTATGGTTTGAACGTTGCTGTGTTGCTGTTTTGTTCTCATTTGTTAAATTGTCAGTCTCTCAAAACTGTTAGAAATTTTGTTGTAATATATTGTGCACTGTGTTATTCTGATGCCCTACTACATATAGATGTTTGTACATTTGTCATTTGTATTCAGATTGTCTGGATCTTTTCTCCTGATATTTCCACTTAAAAGGTAATGCAACCCAGGTGGGCAAGCCAATTAACAAACTTACATAAATAAAATTAAAGGTGAACTGTAGAAACTCAAATATTCATGGTATATGTGACTATACCAGCAAATCCTAAATGTCCACACCAGACCTGACAAAATGTCTGGCTTGGTTAATTTAATTACCTTGATACTAATTTGTTAATGTGTGTCAAAGTGGAATGAAAAATAATTAAAGGCATCATTGCTCCCACATGTTGTTCACATGCTATTTAAAGACCTGCATGCTGTAGAGGAACTTGGTCTAGATGTTTTGCACGTACTTAAGTTCCTGAGGGATACCATCACTGCAGTGGTGAGGAAAGGTAAGCAGATACGCACCATGATCCTAAAGCATTCTGGAGTGGTATTTAACTTGGCTAGCACAAAAGGAATGCCATTGACCACTTTGCCTTTTCTAGTATTACACTTGCAAATGGATGAATATCTAAATCATCACTTAGATGAGGTGGTCACTAACCTGATTTCAAGCATGTTGCAGGCAGCCTCCCTGCTTCAGGACAAGATGTTCTATGACCCAACACCTCCTATCCCTACCTTCTCCTTCAGGGCAGCAAGTGAAAAGACTGAAACCTTGTACTAACAGTGAAAACTTAGGCCCTACCCATCAGTTAGCATCCATTCTTTCTTCACTGATATGCAGGATATGCTGCTGAGCTGTGATCCTAATTGGTGAGACACTAATAGATTGACATACACCACACATTGGGGTAGGGTGCCATGATTGTCCCTGTATGTAAAGAGATACCTGTTGATGTGGTTAGATCTACTGCACTGTAGACTGCGCTGGCAAGAAGTACTGTAGAAAGTCTAACAATGCCTGTCTTGCCAGGTCTTATCCACTATTCCGTGACCTTTAACATTGTTTCACAACTAGGTGCAATAGTGATAGAGACTTGGTCAAATTATTTGACTCTTCTTACTGTTGAGAGATAGGGCGAACCATTTTCCTAGACTGCCATAGATGTGCTTTACTGTCAGACACCCAGTGCTTATCAGTAAAATTAAGAATGTTGGATTCAGTATAGTGTTTTTCCTTTGTTTCTGGAACTACTTTGTTGTGAGAACCCATTAAATAATATGGAATTCTGCACTGTCTTGGCTTTGGGTGTTCATCTTTGGGAGTGTCAAAGGATTCGTGCTTGTCCTACTATAATTTTCACAGGTGTCTCATTTCCAAGCCATTTTGTTTTCTGCCGCATTGTCAATGATGCAGCACAGTACTCTTCATCCTTTTCTATTAATAAGATAACACAGTTGCTTATACAAAGACTTTTCCTCTTTTAGAGATCTGACTGGAGCAAAAGACAAGACCAAAGTGTTGCACCTTGGCAGCTGATCAGTAATTATCACATCAGATTTTTTCACAGTACTACTAATATGTGAACTGGATCACTCTTTAGCTGTGAAATGTCTTACTTTCAGCATGCACATATTTCCTCTAGCAAAGTTTCGGACTTGCATCCTGTCCAGACTGAAGAACTAGGTGTCTTCTGAAGTATTTGAGAAAACAGGGCAGATGTATCAGTTATTGTCATCCTCCAGAACAGATCCTTAATCTTTGAATAAGTAACCCATCAAACTGACCATATTGTACACATACCTCTCAACTAATTTCTTAAGAATTCTGGACATAGACAAACAGAGTACTGGGATGAAGACCCTAAGTTTGGGATATTTTTAAATATTACTCTACTTCAGTGAAAAACTCAACAGAACAACATGTTTTAGGTTCATAGGTTTATAGGTTTATACTAGGCTATCTGCCCTAAGGCATTTATAAGCCTAGCCCAAATTTTTGTGGCTTACGCCACCCCTTATATGAAAAAATACTGTGCCCATTAGTTTGTTGTGCCTCTGTCCAGCAGTGACACAGAGATGATTCCCGGGGTAAACCTACGATCTCCCATCCACAGGTCTAGATTTCTCTTGAACAGAGTCAGCGAGGTGCTCTGCCTCACATGGACCGGGATTTTATTCCACAGCATAGGGAGTCTCTGAGTGATAAATCTATCCCCCCAGCACGTCCTATTTATATCCGTGCTAAGGTTTAAGTCACTTGCTCTAGTGGTTTTTGTGGATTTGGATTTTTTGAGGTGGAGCATGTCCATTAATTCCGGGTTGGACATGGCCTTGTATGTCAGGCACATGTCACCTCTGAGCAGACGGTATGCGACTGAATAGAGCTGGAGTTTCTTCAATCTGATAGCATATGACAGATTTTGGAGTCCCTTTATCCTTTTGGTGAGGAACTTTTGGGGTCTCTCCAATTGCTGCAGATGTCGGGTGAGATACATCCCGAATGGGGCATTGTACTCGATCATTGGTCTGATAAGTGAAGAGTACAGGGAACAATGACCTCACTAGATCTGGATGTGAATCCCTTCATGATCAGGTGGGCAATGTAGAAGGTCTTTCTAACCACTTTAGCAATGTGAGTGTCAAAAGAAAGGCCACTGTCAACCTGGGTCCCCAGGTCCCTGATAACCTCTTCTGTGCTTAGTGGATTGCCACCTATATGGTAGCTTGGGGTTACCTTGTTTTTCCCGAAGGGTATGACTATACATTTTTTGGCGTTTAACTTCAGGCCATGGCTCTGGCACCAGCTATCTGTTTCCGTGAGTCCCTTCTGAAGGATATCCGTGTCCGATGCACTTTCCACTATGGCGCCCAGTTTGCAGTCATCTGCAAACTTTGTCAGCCAAAGTCCTCCCATGCTGGCCTGTACTTCTGAGAAGTAGATGCCAAACAATAGGGGCCAAGGACCGAGCCCTGTGGGACACCACTTGTAACCGGCTTGGAGTCTGGCAGCGCCAGCAACTCTAACCCTGTGGGTTCTGTCCTTAAGCCAGTTTGCAACCCATCTTGTGACATATGGGTTTACATTTAAGCTGGTAAGTTTTTCTACAATAACCGAGTGGGGTATTGTGTCGAAAGCCTTTGCAAGGTCAAGGTAGGCTGTATGGACTGCCTTTCCCTCATCAATGGCCTTGGTGACTGTTTCGAAGTCGACCAAGTTCAAAAGGCATGATCTTCCCTTGACAAAGCCAAACTGGGTCGGGTCCAATGTCTGCAAGTCCCCTATATCTTTGTTTATGAGCTCCATTATGATCCTCTCCATAGCTTTGCAGACTAGACTTGTTAAGCTTATGGGGCGGTAATTACCAGGGTCCGTGAGGCCGCCTTTGTGGTGTGGGACCACAGTGGCCGTCGGCCACCCCTGGGGCAGGTATCCTGTGGTAAGCCTGAGATTAAACAGCTGCCTTATGTGCGGGTTAATTCCTCATTTAGCTCGTGTAGCACACAGCCGGGGACACCATCCAGTCCCATTGATGCTGTGTTTTTAGCTTTAGAGAGAGCAGCTTTCACCTGCGCATTTGAGATGTCCGGGAGGCTACACTCGGCTGGGATAGTTATCTCTCCTTTAGGGGAGAGGGGTGAAGTTTGCACTGAACCTGTCTGCCAGTATGTTGGCAATGTCTGTGGGTTCAGTGATTTTTGTATCATTTTGGACTAATTCTGAGCATATCTGGGAGTTTCCACCCAGGTTCCTAACATAGCTGAAAAGGCCTTATGATTGTCCTTTGAATCCATGGCAATTTTTCTCTCAAAATTGGCCTTAGTTGATTTTATGAGTGCTCGTAATTTTTACTAATAATGATCAGGGGTGACTTCCCTTTTATGGATTTTGTTCTATCATGTAATAGCTTTCTCCTCTTATTGTAAAGTTTGTTAATGGTTGGGGTCCACCAGACTGGACGTTTGCCCTTTGTGGAAAGAGTCTTGGTTTTATTTGGGATTGCCTGATCCATGCAGTCCTGGAGGTGTTCATAGAAGGCATTTGTAAGGGCTTCCGCAGCTTGGGTTGTGGTTTCCTCTGGCTCAGGGGCCTTGAAGGATACCACACCAGTCTTGAGTAGTGTGAAGTTTGCTTTAGAGAAGTTCTTCACTATGGTCTTTTGTTTGGGGTGGGGGCGGATGTGGATTTCCAGTGAGATTAGTTTATGATCAGATCTCACCAATGAGGGATATACTTCGGTGTGGAGCATTTTGTCCCCATGTTTGTGACAATGAGATCTAGTATATTTTCTCCTCTCGTGGGAACAGTGACTAGCTGTTCCATGGCATTTGAATTTATGAACTCCAGGAACCGTTGGGCTAGAAAGTTAGGGCTTGAGTAATGTTCCCAGTCTATATTCGGGTAGTTGAAGTCACCCAATATGATGGTGTTTGGAGATACATTTATACCCTCCAGTGTCTTCAGGAAGGCTGTGTGGGGTTCCTGAGTTTGAGAGGGTGGCCTGTAGCATGCTACAATTTGTAGAGCAGTTTTGCCTATGGTTAGTTGCACCTGGATGGTTTCCGAAGCTTGATGCGTTGCCACCAAGCTGGAGGTGTGGGTATCCTTTATGAATATGGATACACCCCCTCCTTTTGTGGTGTGGTCCGGGTTTTGGGGCGGAACGCATGATATGAGGTAAAACCTAATAGTGCCGGGTGCTCTCAGGAGCCTTGAACCAGGTTTCAGTTACAGCACAGACATCGATGTTCTCCATACTGAGAAGGGCCTCGAGTGCGTTCATTTTGAGATTTAGACTTCTGGCATTGAGCAGCATTACCCTCAGTTTCTTCCCATTTTTGTTTTCTAGGGTGGTAGGTTTAGAATTTGAGCCTTGCCTAATAAAGGCACTATGGGGGTGGCAAGAGCCTTAGCCAATATCCGGAATCCCAGGGTGACAGGTGCAAGCCGTCCCTTGCGAAACAGCGTGGCTTGTCAAGCATGTCATCCCAGGCAGACAGACACTGGATCCCCTTTGAATGACACCAGACATTAAGCCAATTGTTAAAGCTGATCATCTTGTCTCTATATTGTGGCATCATTCTTGGCGAAGGAAGGATACTGCTCAGGGTTAGGGTCATACCTGCCTGGGCTACATAATCAGAGAGCTCCTCTATGTCTCTTTTCATGTAGTCCAGGGAGGTACGTCTCAGGTCGTTCACACCAGCATGGACAATGACTGTGTCATATTTGTACTTGCCATGGAGTGACCCGAGTGCTTGTGTTATGTGGCGGATTCTAGCGCCCGATAGACAGCTTACTGTGACCCTCTCCTTGTTCAGCCTGGTGAGTGGGACTTCAGTGTGTCTGACTATGGAGTCACCTATGACAAGTATGTTTGATGTTGTATTTGGCCTTAAGGGCTGTGACTGCTTTGCACACTGCTTTTGTGGTTTATGTGTTGCTTGTGGGGTGTCTTGAGGTAGCAGTTGTTTGGGTGTCTGCTTTGGAGGCCTCTGCTGTTTAGGTAAATTTTTACTCAGAGCCTCCGAGTATGTCTTTGTGTGTTTATGTGTTTGATTCAGTGGAGTGGTAGCATTATGTGAGGCTGGTTTTGTGGTGTGTGTAGTTGCCTTCTCCTCCTGTCTGGTCTTGCCAGTCCTGAGTTGAGAGAGCTCAGCCTCCAGTTTGGCTAAATAGCTGCATCTCTCGCAAGTATTTGTGTTATGTGGGAGGAGGAGAGGGTTGTCTGTGTACATGAGGCAGTTATAACATTGCCTCAAGATTCCCAGATTCACCAGCTGTATCAGCATGCATTTTCAGAATGTTAAGAAATATGAAACTTTGATGGCTGATATTACATTTTGACTGTAATCCTCAGTGATTTTCCAGTTCAACAAATTTGAGTGACAGTCCAAAAATGTAAGACAACATCATGGACGTTCAGCAAAAATAGTGACATTTGAGAGATCTAGTTAAACAACATCCTATTGAATCTGTTGATATTACTTTCAATAGCTGGTTTATTTTCCAGGGTTTCCCCTAAAAAGCGACTTTCCCAGTGTATATGTAAATGAAAGTGATTTTACATTGTTAGCAGCATCTAATTACATTGTGTTACAACAGTCTTTTTGTGTTCATAATTACTGTGTACTATAGCTAATGCATTGTATTGTTTCATTAATGTATACTGGGTCATTAATAAAATGGATTTTTTTAATCTGCTTGCTAATTACTTTTGGTTTCAGCAATTTAAAATGTGTAATCTGCAAATTTTCCTTTCTTGTAGCATTCACTTCTGCAAAATGGATTGTAAGCCGTGATCTTTGGGGTATAGTCCCTGTTTTTACCTTCTAGAGGATTAGGTAGTACTGATGACTGACTGCGCTTTCTTGACAGTAGTCTCTGCTTTTTGTGTGAAGCCAGTACACTAGTCTTCTATTTCTCATCATTCATCTCCTCAATATAAATGAGCCCATTTATACTGAATTAATAATACTTATGAGTTGATCCTATGCATATTCCCACTTTCCTCCTCAGTCTGTCAGTTGTTATGGCCATTTTCAGGTAAGTTGTACCATGCACAGTGTTCTTTTATTACAAGGAAAGCAAGTTTTGCCACTGACTGTCAGAATCAACATTGCAGTGGGAAGAACTGTTTCCACTTACAAGCCTAAAGGGTACCAGTAATAATTACCCATAAAGCTGCACATTGAGGGCACTACATCTTTTTGAATTTTTCCTTTGGTATTTATGCTCATACCTCTCAACTGTCCAGATTTTTGCCTCATATATTTGTCTGTTTCTCATAAAATTGTGGTTTACTGGCATATCTCTGACAAATCATTGAGGACTTAAGTCAGAAAATAATGGCAAATATTTGAGTTTCAGTCTTCATTTCCTTCAGAAAATTCATGCTAATGCAAAACCTGTTATTCTGTCAACTTTCTAAGCTTATAAGAGCATATAAGTATATACTAAAGTGGGCATTATATTCTATTATTGGCCTGATAAAGGAGGAGTAGAGGAGACAATTAATTTGTTGAATCTCGAAGATATGCCCTGGCAATTAGCCTGACTATATTAAAGGATTTCCTAGCAACAATGGTCATATTGTGGTCAAAGGGATAGTTCATTATCATGAAGTTACCCAAGTCCCTAATGACCAAATAAAATTTTAGGTGCATGTTTCTTATGTGATAGTAACAGGAGTGCCCAGGTTTGATAAGAGTCTGCATTTTGTAGCATTTACTTGAGGCTGTGATCCAAGCACAACTTTTTAGCATGAGCTAGATCCTGTTGGAAAATACATAAGTAATTTGGGGTATTTATGACTGATCCAAGTTTGCAGTCATTGGCAAACATCATCAGCCACTTGTCATAGTTGTCTGCTTTAACATCAGAGAAGCAGATACCAAAGAGTAGTAGTCCAAGGACCAATCCATGAGGGACACTGATGATAACTGATGGGTTCTGTCAGTGAGTCAGTTTGTTATCCAGTGGGTTTACATTTAATTGGATTAGCTTATCAATGATGCCAGAGTGTGGAAAGGTACTGAAGACATGGGCCAAGTTCAGATAGGCAGTGTTTAGTAATTTACCCAAGTCAAATGCCTTAGTGATGTGTTAAAACGTCCACCAGGTTTAAGAGGTAGGATCTGCTTGTAACAAACTCAGATTGGTTAGGATGCAGTGTTGTAAGACTGCCTATGCCCTTATTTATGAGATCCATATTGACGTGCTCCATTGTGTTACAGACAGCTCTGTAGTTGCCTGGCTCAGTTGTGGGTACCCCTTTATGAAGTGAGATGACTACAGCACTTCCTTCTACTTCTGCCACAAATCCAGAGGAGAGGCTGAGATTGAATAGATGTAATAAGGAGTCAGCAAGCTGTGTTTGGCACTGGCAAGAAGACACATCTGTACATTGTCAGGGCTCATGAAGCTGGTGCTTTTAGCCGTGGAGAGTGTGCTTACACCTTGCTCAGAGGTGATTGTGGGATGGCATAGGCATGCTAAGATGCTATGGGTAATTTGAGGAAGATAGGGGTAAAGTTTGTGCTGACTTTGCTAATTCTTGGCAGTGTCCTCAGAGGTCAGGTATGTGATGTTATGCAAGCAATAATGCCCAACAGGGTGTGTTACTGTGTAAATAACACAAGCCTGGGGAAGGGCCTCTACACCCATGGAATGGCATTATTTACAGAGTAACACACAACCTGGAATGTATTATTGTGCTTAGAGAATGGGCTATCTGCAAAATTATTGTGTTTTACTTATTTTTATCACTATATTATTTATTTATTTATTTATTTATTTATTAACATTTTTGATGTAAAGTAGCTCCTCTGTTTAATGTTTCAAACTTGCTGTAGTATATGTAATTGGTGTTGGAGGAAGTATTTTAAATTAAAATATAAGATTTTTAAAAAAATGGCCATGTATTTTTTTTTTTTTTTTTTTTATACACTCGCTAAACAGCAGAAGTGCTACTTATCATGCGTAAAATAATGGAGATCGTTGGGTTTGTAACAGTTCAAGTTCCACGGCAGCTTAATATGCTGCCATGAAGTGGCAGACTTATTTTTCAGCATGCATTACCTGTACATTAGCTCCCTGCTGGAGAACGTTCATTCTCCAGTCAGAATGGAGATGTACAGGTCACCCTTTCTCTAATATGTATTAACACTGAGCATTGTTGTGTATTATTTCTGAGGTTCCTGACATTGCTGATGAGGGCTTTAGGGTTATGTTTAGCATAGGTGGCAATTTTCCAGTTCATACATGCTCTTGGAATATTTGATTTTCTTGTGAGTTATTTGTTAAATTTTTTGAAACACTTTTACTGAATTGTCGCATCTGACATAGGCAAATATACATTTATATAAAGGTAATCAAGTCATATTAACAAGTTCACATTGACAAACGTTATACATCACATACATTGTTATATATCCCATAATCTAGACAGCATTTCATAAATTATTCAATTCCTGGCTTCTCTTAAACCTTATTCCTCCTACAGAATATTTTTCTGCATGTATTGTTCCCACAATTTCTATTTTTTTCCCTTTTGTAAAGATCCCACATCCTATTCTTTTATCTCTATTACAATGTTTGCTACTTCAGGTATAGTTAGATTTATATTTCCATTTTCTAATTGCTTTTTTTGGTAACCACCAGAGTTAAACTTAACAAGGCTTTACTGCATCTAGGAAATTCAGATCCCATATTCCAGCTTAGTAAAATAATTTCCTTAGTTACACTCCTTTGTTCACCCAGTATTCCTAAAAGGGCAGTCTGTAAGACATTTTTAAAGTCGGCAACTCATTACACTCCCAGAACATGTGTTCCCAGTTACCTCTTTCTTCCCCATTACACTTCCAACATTTGCCATCTACCTGAGGAAAACTTCTTTGGAGTCTGCTTGGAATATAAAAGTTTCTATACAAACACTTCCAAGCAAAAATCCTAAATCTTCATAGGTTCATAGGTAGGTACTAGGCTATCGGCCCTGGGGCCTATACAAGCCCAGCCTAAAAGGTACCCTGGCTTTTGCCACCCAAGAAAATTATTTTCCTGTGCGACTGTCGAGCAGAGCCACAGAGGTGATCCCTGGGGTGAATTTCCTATTTCCCATCCAGTCATCAAGATTTTTCTTGGAGTGCTAATGAGGAGCTTTGTTTGATATAGATAGGTAGTTTATTCCAGAGTATGGGAAGTCACTGGAACAGGAATCTATCCCTCCGGCATGTTCTGTTTATTGTGGTGACAAGGTTTAGGTTCCTAGAGCATGTAGCTCGGAGGGATTGGAATTTCTTTAAGTGGAGTATGCCCAACAGCTCTGGGTTTAACATAGCTTTGTATGTTAGGCAGAGATCACCTCTGAGTAGGCGATATGCGATGGAGTAAAGCTGGAGTTTTTTGAGGCGGTCTGCGTAGGGCATCTGTTTGAGGCCGGTAATCCTCTTTGTGAGGTATTTCTGCGGCCTTTCCAGTTGTTGTAGATGTCTTGTGAGGTACGTACCAAAAGGGGCCTTCTGAGAGTCGAAAAAGGTCCAGGTCTCCTTCTCTGGAGTCAATATGTTCGGCTCCAAAGTCGCCTCTGCTCCAGTCGGAGCGTAGTCTTCGCTCATCCCACTCTTCTCGGTCCTCAAGACTTTCGGACCATGACTTGGAAAGTGTGGTCAGTAGGCTGCTAAAATCACAGGCCCTAGCCAAAATGTTGTCCAGCCCCCCCTATCAGGCGTCAACTCTGTCCACAGCTGTAGAGATTCCTCCTCCGACTCATCCTATGAGCTCGGAGCTGGAGTTCATTGGGGTTCGAGTCGTGGAACCGTCGGCTCCGATACCTTCTCCTTTGGTTCAGTCGTCAGCTCCAATCCTTTCCATGGTACCGTCCCTGGAGGGATCTGGGCACCCGGGACTCCCTGGTTGGCTCCAAGGGGGCGAGTGGCATCGGACACTTGTCCGACCCCACTCTCCCTGTCTGCGCTTCAGCTCAGTTGAGTTCGGCTCCCACATCTGCCTCTGAGCCATCCCCCTTTGGTACGGGGAGGGGTTCTGGTTTCTTCGGAACCAGAGCCATCTCTGCATCCGGGCAGGGACGCCTTCGAGGTGATGAGGAGTGTACTGGCCCCAGAGTCAGTCCCACGATCGACCCCATCGGCTCCTCCCCCTAGGGTGCCTGCGTCAGCCTCTGCCCCTCTTCCAGACCCCAAGCGTGGGATCCAGTGCTCCAGGACACCCCCTTGGGTGTATCCTCCTCTTCCGAGGCCTCCCCTGACCATTCAGAGGAGCCACCTCGCAAGAGGAAATGGAAGAGGAAGCATGTTGACTCCCCGAGTCTGTCACGTCGGATACTGACTTAAAGGAGTCGGAAGGGTCCCCAAGATCCCCCTCTGAAGATGTCTCCTTCTCTGACATCCTTGAGATGCTTAGGCAGAGGAGGAACTGGACTGCCCTAAGCCCTTCTGAGTATGAGTCGGTATTCCTGGATGCATTTGGATCCCGACCTTCCACCTCCTGGGTGTCTCCGCCTTTCAACCCACTGATGTCTGTGGTGGCTCGGAAGGCGTGGATGGCTCCAGACACAGTGGAACCGACCCCTAGAAGACCAGCCAAATTCATTACTGCACCGCAGGACAAACAGTTCTTGACCAAAGGTGTCCCCGTTGATGCCATGGTGGTAGCGGTGGCCACAAAGAAGGAGTTAGCTGAAACTTCTTCATCTGTCCATCCCCCTAACAAGGAGACCAGGATGATGGACAGATATGGGAAGCGGATGTTCTCTTCAGCGACCTTTTCTATGCAGTCCCTGAATTACCTGTGCCACTTTACCTGCCTTCAGAGGGATCTCCTGAAAGAGCTTGGAGATACCCTCCAAGATCCATCAGGTGAGGGGGCCCAGGCTAAGGCAGCCTCCCAGCTGGCGACTCTTAACTCAGTGGTAAACTCCTCCATGAGGCTCATTTCGTATGCAGCTGATGGGGCGAGTAGAGCCACAGGCACAGGCGTGGCCCTAAGGAGGCACGCTTGGATGCGGCTATTTAACTTTGCGGAACCTTTCAGAGAGTCTTTCACCAACACCCCTTTTGATGGTTCCTCTCTCTTTGGAGCACAGGTGAAGGATACCCTTACCAGGTGTGAGCAGGAAGACAAGACTCTCTCTCTGCCATAGGAGTCCGTTTTTCCTCTCCTTCCAGACCATATCCCAAGGGTCAGAAGAGTGGAAAGATGTGGTTCCGGAAATCCCAGGGAGCCTTGCCAGACACACGTGGTGAGTTTCCCTCCAGGGGCATTGGCAGTAACAATAACAGACGCCGCCCTCGTGGCAGAGGGGGTCCGCAAAACCAGGGCAGCAGAGAATCTTTCTCTGACAAGACCTTCCAGCATCCCTGAAGGGTTGCCCGGCTGCCCACCTCTGGAGACAGTCGGGGGAAGATTATCACTGTACCCAAGAGCCTAGCAAGAAATAACACAAGACAAATGGGTACAGTCCGTTATATCTGGAGGCTACAGAATTCCCTTTGTTCATGCTACTTTATTGTCAAACAAGTCCCTTCCAGATGTTCCACCCAATCTAAGGGATCAAGCAGTTCAGGAAGTTTCAAAACTGCTAAGAAAAAGGGCCATCCAGCAAGTCCCAGCAGACCAGCAAGGATCCGGAATTTACTCAAGGTTTTTTTTGGTACCAAAAAAGACGGGGGACTGGAGACCCATTTTGGATCTCAGCAGGCTAAACAGGTCTGTAAAAAGAATGAAGTTTCGGATGGTCATGCTACAGTCCATTTTACCCTTCCTGGGTCAGGGCAATTGGATGTGCTCCACAGATCTTCAGGATGCGTACTACCACATCAAAATGGGCAAGCGCTCCAGAAGATTCCTGTGCTTCCGGCTGGGAGCCAGCCATTATCAGTTCAGAGCTCTGCCTTTGGTCTCACCATAGCCCCCAGGGTGTTCACCAAATGTATGGCAATAGTTATCGCTCACCTGAGATGGCAAGGATTCCAGGTGTTTCCGTATCTAGACGGCTGGCTCCTCACTGCTACCACCAGGCATCACCTTCTGCAAGCCAGAGACTATACTATCCAGACGTGCTCCAGACTAGGTATCACTATAAATTTCGAAAAATCTGCGTTGTCGTCTTGTCAGTCTATCATCTTTATAGGCGCAAACTTAAATACAAATGACAGGTCAGCCAGCCTTCCACCAGATAGGGTGTTAGTCATTCAGCGGCATGTCCAGGTCTTGTTACAATGCAAGAGAATTCAAGCCAGGTTTGTCCTCCAAACCCTGGGTCTCATGGCAGCAGCAATCATACTCGTCCCGCTGGCACGTTTTCACATGAGGATCCTCCAATGGCTTCTTTTCACCCAATGGTCCTTCCAGCAGCTTCCCATGTCTTACATGATTATCATCACAGAAACGTGCAAAAAGCACCTTGCATGGTGGATGGTCTCCTCATCAATTCCCCTGGGCAGACCATTTGTACTTCCCCCTCCAGTTGCTATGGTGACCACGGATGCCTTCCTGATCGGGTGGGGGGGCCATTATCAGGGCATAACAGTCCAGGGTACCTGGCAACCTCAAGAGTACCATCTGCACATAAACGTGTTGGAGATGAGGGCTGTGCTTTTAGCATTGCAAGCTCTTCAGGACTCTCTTCCTACCGGGACAATTGCAATTCAAACGGACAATATGTCAGTCGTGTGGTACATCAACAAGCAGGGTGGAACCAGGTCCTACCCCCTATGTCGAGAAGCACTCAGACTCAGGCAGTGGGCGATCTCTTCCCAACGGTTTCTGACTGCAACACATATCCCTGGGAAATTCAACGTCATAGCAGACAGGCTGAGCAGAGCTATTCTCATGCCTCACGAGTGGTCTCTGAATCAAGTAGTAGCGGACCAAATCTTCCGCAAATTGGGGCAACCTTGCTGTGACCTCTTTGCCACCCCCTTCAACAGCAAGTGCAGCAACTTCTTCTCTCTCCTACCACATCCAGAGCATTCCCCCAGAGATGCTCTAGTCCACGATTGGCCTCAGGGACTACTGTATGCATTCCCTCCTTTTCCCCTAATTCCCAAGCTGATTCAGAAAGCTACCGTATTGGGTTGCAGAATGATCCTCATTGCTCCGTACTGGCCTCGACAAATATGGTTTCCGTTCCTTCATCATCATCTTATCGAGCAGCCTTGGACTCTGGACCCAGCTCCAGACCTCCTGACCCATCAATCGGGTGGGCTGCATCATTCCCTACAATCTCTCAAGCTCACGGCTTGGTTGCTCCACTTCCAAACATAGCCAGGCTTCCTGATATCTCCCAATCGGTGCGTGAAATCATTTTATCATCGCACAAGTCTACCTCTAGAAAAACTTACGCTAGTAAGTGGAAACTTTTTTCTTCCTGGGCAGAGGCCAAGAATATAGACCCCTTTTCAGCCCCTGTTCACCACATTCTGGAATTTCTTGTGGAGCTCTTTCATACTGGGTCCGCTTCCGCTACAGTTAGAGTGCAGTTAGCCGCAATTTCAAATTTTCACATTGGCCTTTCAGAAAGTAGTATAATGTCTCATAAGCTTTGTAAGGCCTTCCTCAAAGGAACCACTCTGCTCAGGTCCCCGGTTAGAGATCCTCCACCCCCGTGGGATCTGAATTTGATTCTATCCTCTCTAATTTTCTGCAGCTTCCTGTTCTTTGAAGTTATTATCTTGGAAAACTCTTTTTCTGGTAGCAATTACTTCAGCGAGAAGAGTTTCTGAACTGCAGGCTCTTTGTATCCGTCCCCCGTACCTAGTGTTCCACAAAGACAGGGTTGCTCTTAGGGCTAATCCTTCCTTCCTTCCTAAGGTCTCTTCTGAGAATAACTTGAACCAGTCCATTGACCTTCCTGTATTTTTTCCCAACCATTCCAACAGGGGAGAATATAAGTTACATCAATTAGATGTTCACAGGCAACTGCGCTTTTATTTGCATAGGACTAAGGACTTCAGAAAATTGGATCAGCTTTTCCTCTCTTATGCAGAGGGCAAACAAGGCCTACCAGTATCAAAAGTAACTTTATCTAGGTGGCTGACTTCTATCATAACCTTTATCTATCAGCTGAGGAAGAAAGAATTGCCTGTTAAACCTAAAGGCCACTCCACCAGAGCATTAGCCACTTCTGTTGCATTTCAAGCTAGGTTGCCCATGGAATCTATTTGTGCAGCGGCCATGTGGGCAAATCCTCATACTTTCATCTCACATTATAAGCTGGACTTGGTTTTCCAGGAGCAGAGCTGATTTTGGTAACACTGTTCTGAAGAGTCTGTTCCACTGAGCCACCCAGGATATAAGGTGCTAGGGAAGCTGTCCCAACCAGCAAGAATGAAGGCGAGATAGACAAATTAACATAAAGAAGTTATGTACCTACCATAACATTCCATGTTAGTTGTCTCCTCTTGCCTTCTTTCTTGCGTCCCACCCTCCATCCCCCTATTCTACTAGACTGAGAAGAGTTTCTCTATGGATTTACACTGGCTGAGTCTTCTCTGGCTATCCCACTCTATCTAGTAGTCTCTACAGTGGGGCTTATGTATGATAGAATAGGATTCCTTCATTACTTTGTCTGCTGTTAGTCTCACCAAATGAGATCTGGGTTTCTAGCGCCAGGCATCATGGGATATGGGGAGGCCTCGAGCCAGTATGTAGCTCTCGAGCTTTAGAAGATGGCCGAGTCGGAGCCGAAGATTGGCTCCGAACCCCAACCAGCAAGAAAGAAGGCGAGAGGAGACAACTAACATGGAACGTTATGGTAGGTACATAACTTCTTTTTCTATCAAGTCTAGCCCAGTTATTGTATCTTGGGGAATAGTATCTAAATTCTCTTGGAGTTCCTGCTATTGAATTCACGCCTTTCATACTAAATGTTTTCATAAATTTCTTTAAACTTCTACCCTTTTTTGTTATATTTTCTCTTCTAAGGCCCCAGATACATCCTTATTGTTGCAAATCAAATTATAGTCTGAACCTACTAGTAATATTCCTTGATGAAAGCTGATTAATTTCTCCCAAATTTTGTAATCTCTAAAATTGCAGTTTTATGTGGACTATAAATGCATGACAGTGAAATTCTTATCCATTGTCAGTAAAACCTTACTACTACTAATCTGCCATTAGCACAAGAGGTGTTTATATCAGCAGCAATAATAACAAAACCATCCCCAAAAAGAGTTATCTATTTGCAAATTCCGTAAGTTCTTTCCAAGTTTGACGTGGAGGCCTGAAAAAGTGCCATTTTAAATTATCTGAAGTAGTCTACTTCATTTGCTCTTCAACCTGTGGGTTACGGATCTGAGATGGCAGTTTCACCAGCATCTGATCCGAGCTCCAAGCTCCTACCCTTACCCATAATACCCCTCCATCTTCTTCCTTCCCTCAGATCTCGTTCGCCACTGCTTTGCTTAGCATCATGGTCTCAGAGCTCCAGGCATGGTGCTTTCTTACTTAGCACTTTTCTCAAAACTTTTGGGGTAAGAGTGTACCTTTTTTCCTTGTATTAGGTTAGGGTTTCCCTTTCCTTTTCCTCCCCTTCCTCACGTTGCGTCAGAAAAAAAAAGTCAATTAGAGTTTCCTATAGGGTGTGTGTGTGTGTGTGTGTGTGTGTGTGTGTGTGTGTGTGTGTGTGTGTGTGTGTGTGTGTGTGTGTGTAAAAAAAAAGTCAATTAGAGTTTCCTATAGGGTGTGTGTGTGTGTGTGTGTTTTACAACTGTTGTTATATTCCTGGTTACTTTCGGACATTGCTGATCAGAACAAGCCTGTCTTCAGAAAGTGTGCAGAGTGTGGCCATAAGTTATCCCCAGTGGATGGCAACACTCTGTGCATGGTATGTTTAGGGGTCGCATATCTGTCGACCGACTGATCTATTTGTGCGGGTTTTAGCCCATGGGCCTTGAAAGACCGCAAGGCCAAGCTGGTCATAAAAGGACTTTTGTCTGCTTCGGGGATGGGTGTCTCCACTGCTACAACTGCAGTCACGAGTGTGACTGCTTCTTCAGCCTCTTTCTCCTCTCAGGCTGGGACTCACCCTCCTGTTCAGAGGCCTGTTGAAGGGGATTTACCTAGAAAAGACAAGGACAAGACTAGGAAGAGGTCTCTGAAATGGTCGGGTCCTCCCCAGAAACTCCAGGCTATTTCCAGGCTTAGTACTCCTCAGCTCCAGTCACCTAGGTTCTCACTGGAGTCGGAGGAGGCTAGACCTTCTTGTAGGGTGTTTGTGCACCGGCCTTCTAGGTGGGCATCAGTAGCTTCATCGTCATTCTCCACCAGAAGTTTGAGTGAAGCGGAAATGGACAAAATGATGAGAAGATTTATTTGCACCCAGATCCAGATAGGGGGGTCTTGCCAGCCCCTTCTCCCTCTGGAGGGGGGAGCTCGCTCCCTTTTTTCAGTACAGTAACTCCTTCTCCAATCCAACCCCCAGTATCAGAGTTTTCGGATCTGAGGATTCTCGTAGTCGGGGGGGTTGGCGCCGATGGTACCTTGTACCTTGATGCCGGCCTTTGCCCTGAGCACATCAGATCCAACAGGTTTGGACCGAAACAGCTGTCAGAGCCATAGTCTGGACATCAGATCCAAAGCGGGGTTTCCATCGACTCTGGCCATGTCGGGTCATGGCCCCCCCCTTCAGCATCTCAGCACCTGCGGGTTAGGCTCTGATTCCCCCATCGGGTCCGAGGAGGGCAGCTTCCTTACTGGCAGCCCAGGAGGCTCATTCTCCTTCAGCATTCAATGTGGTGGAAAGGGTGCTCTCGAATGGATCGAGACCCCTGACTATTTCTTCAGATTCCACCACGGATCCCTCGGCTCTGGATGCGGCCTCAGCCATTTTGTCCACTCGGACAGCCTGTGCCAAAAGTGTCCCAAGCGGTTCCCCTGGCGGAACCTCCGATGGTTTGCGAGTCCCTTTCGGACAGTCCCACCAAAGAAGCTCCTCACGAATGGATGTGCAAAAGGAGGCACCTGGACTCCTCTCCAGAGTCCCTTACCACACACACCAACTGGGAGGAGGGGGAAGGCTCCCCCAGATTACCCCCGACGATGTCTCCTTTGAAGACATCATGGAAATCCTGCACCATCAGGGGGGTCCACCCCCCAAGCCTGCCTTGGACGAGTCAATGTTTCTGGAGACCTTTGGCATGGGCCCATCTACTTCTTGGATGTCCCCCTCCCACAGATCCATTGGTGGACCTCATCACCTCTCAGGCATGGAAGGAATGGGACACCGTTGAGCCAATTCCAAAGTGCCCAGACAAGATCCTGAGCCTCCCCCACGGATAGACCTAGCTAGAACAAAGGGTCCTATGTAGATGCTATGGTGGTAGCAGCAGCCACCAGGAAAGAACTAGCCCAAGAAAGTTCTATGGTTCATCATCGTCTCGACCGTGAGTCCAGGACGATTGATCGCCTAAGGATGTGGGTGTATGCTTTAGCTACCTTTTCCATAAGGGCGCTGAATTACCTGGCACACATTACCTGACTACACCGCGTCCTTGTTAAAGAGATAGCTGAGTCGTTCCCGGAGTCCATGTCGCCAAAGGATAAACGTACATTTTCCATGTGAATGGCCACTCTGAAAGTCCATGCACTTCCTCTCGCATGCTGCCGAAGGAGCAGCAAGGGCGGCTGGGTTGGGCATTGCCATGGCTCAGGGTGTGTCAGTTCACGGAGCCCTTTAAGGGTTCATTTGCAAATGCCCCTTATGATGGTTCTTCCTTGTTCAGGAAGACCATTCATGAGACATTGGCCCAGAGCGAAAAGGATGGGAAGACACTGTCTGCCATCGGAATCCGCTTCTCTAACCCTCAACGATCCTTCTCCAGGAATCAGAGAAGGCAGATGAATATGTGGTTCCGGAAGTCTCCATATTCCCAGGACACTCAGGACTCATCTTCCCCCAGAGGGAGAGGGGGTTTTGATAAATGACCCAGAGACAGAGGTGGTCCGAGATAGTAGGGTCTCGGGAACCGTTCTTGGACAGGCCTGTGCAGCAGCCCTGAGGGGGTTGACCGACTGCTCTACTCTGGAGATAGTTGGGAGTCGTCTCTCATTGCACCTAACAGCATGGGAGTCCATGTCAACAGAGC
This sequence comes from Protopterus annectens, assembly GCF_019279795.1. Taxonomy (NCBI): domain Eukaryota; kingdom Metazoa; phylum Chordata; order Ceratodontiformes; family Protopteridae; genus Protopterus; species Protopterus annectens. The sequence continues at coordinate 1,368,735,765 of NC_056745.1, forward strand.
ACTGGTTGCTTCAGATCATATCCAGAGGCTATTCTATCCTCTTTGTGGAATTCCCTCTTCCACCAAAACACCTCCCAGATGTACCACCTGCACAAAGGGAGGTAGCAGCGCTCAAGATATGCAAGCTGCTAAAGAAATGAGTCATCCAGTCCATCCCCCACAACCAGTCTGGATGGGGTATCTACTCCAGGTATTTTTTGTTGCCAAAAAAGATGGGAGACCTAAGACCTCTTCTGGATTTTTCCACCCTCAACCTGTTCATTGCCAAAGACAAGTTTCAGATGGTCACATTGCAATCCATCCTGTCGTATCTGCAGGAAAAAGACTGGATGTGCTCGATAGATCTCCAGTATGCGTACTACCGTATACAGATTCACAGACACTCCCAGAGGTTCCTCCGCTTCTGGCTAGGAGCCAGTCATTATCAGTTTTGAGCCCTATTCTTTGGTCTCACCACAGCCCCCAGGGTGTTCACCAAGGTCATGGCAGTTGTAACGGCTCACCTGAGGCTTCAGGGAATACAGGTCTTCCCTTACCTAGACGACTGGCTCCTTGTTGCTCCCACCAATTGTCTACTTTGTCAAACCAGAGACTACTTTTTGAAGCTTTCAGACCACCTGGGAATCACTATCAACACAGCAAAATCTTCTCTGACCCTAGTCCAGGTTGTAGAGTAAATTGGAGCAAGGATAGACACTCTGCAAATGAAGGTTTTTCTAACCCAGTAGAGAATTTGGTGCTTACGACTCCATGTATCCCTGGTTATTCAGTCACATCTCCCGTCAGCAGAGACTGTACTTCGAGCTTTGGATTCAATGGCAACCACTATTACCCTTCCCTGTGCTCATCTTCATATGTGGGTTCTACAGTGGACATTAGCAATCCAATGGTCATGGTTAGATCTGCCGTTGACGCATCCTGTATGCATCACCAGAGTTGACAGGGAGTCCCTCCTCTGGTGGATACACTCCTCGGACTGGTTGAGGGATGCCCATTCATTGCAGACTCTCCCCAAGCCATGATGACCACGGACCCCTCCCAACTAGGGTGGGGGGGGGGGCAATTGCTCTGGAAGGACAGTCCAAGCCACGTCGTCCCCGAACGAGACCAAGTTGCATATCCGTGTTCTAGAGATGAGGGTTGTCCTTTTGGTGTTGGAGGCCCTTCATGCCTTTCTCCCTCTGGGAACAATTGCAATACAGTTGGACAATATGTCTGTAGTCTGGTACATCAACAAGCAGGGAGGAACTAGATCTTATCCCCTCTGTTGTGAGGCCATGATAGTGTAGGAATGGGCGATCTGCACCAGTCAGTTTCAGGTAGCAACACAAATTCCAGGACCGACCAAAATATTGGTGGACAAACTGAACAGGACTATTCTTATGCCTTACAAATGGTCTCTGAATCCTTCAGTAGCAGAGCAGGTCTTCCTTGAGTGGGGTTGGCCTTGCTGCAGTCTCTTTGCATCTCCTTCCAATGCGAAATGCAGCAAGTTCTTCACTCTGAACCCCCCACAGGGGGAGTCCCCCAGAGATGCTCTAATTCAGGTTTGGCCTTCTAGTCTTCTTTGTGCTTACCCCCCCATTACCTCTTATTTCAAAGTTCCTCCAGTAGGCTCGCAGGCTGGGGAGCAAAGTGAACCTCATTGCACCATTCTGGCCTCATCAAGTTTGGTTTCCTTTCCTCTGCTCTCATCTTCTAGCTCCTCCATGGATCTTAGAGCCAATTCCGGATCTCATTTCTCACCCCTCGGGGGTTGCACATCCAAACCTGGACAGTCTAAAGCTCACTGCTTGGCTGTTCCAGTTCCCATGATTGCTAGGACTTCTGGTTATTCTTCTCTGGTTAAGACTATTCTGGTGGCAGCTCACAAATTGTCTAACAGGAAGCTTTACCACAGTAAATGGAAGCATTTTTCCATCTGGGCTTCTCAAAGGGCCCTGATCCGTTCACAGCTCCTGTCCCTGTGGTGCTGGATTTTTTGGCATATAGGTGCTAGCTATTCTATGGTGAAAGTTCAAATGGCAGCCATTTCCAACTTTCATATTGGGGAGAACATGGTTTCCTTAGAATCCTCTAAACTTTGTAAATCCTTTATTAAAGGTACCTTTCTTTTAAGACCCAGGATGAAGGATCCTACCCCTCCTTGGGACCTGACTTTGGTTTTGCAGGCTCTGGTTACTCCTCCCTTTGAGCCGGCTGCATCAGGAGACCTGAAATGTTTATCTTGGAAAATGGCCTTCCTAGTAGCCGTCACCTCGGCTAGGAGGGTTTCAGAACTCCAAGCGTTGTCTATCAAAGCTCCATATATATAGTCTTCCATAAGGATAAGGTGTCACTTCGTACCAGTCCATCCTTTCTCTCCATTGTGGTTCCTGAGACTAATATCAACCAGAAGATTAATTTACCTGTGTTCTTCCCAAATTTTTAGAATGGGGTGAATGCAAATTGCACTTGTTAGACGTACGTAGAAAACTGAGATTTTGCTTACACAGAACTAAGACTTTTCGCAAGTCTGACCAGTTATTTGTATCTTACTCTAAATCCTTTCTGGGCAACCCAATCTCTTAGGTAACTTTGGCTCGATGGATCTCTCATTGTATCCTTCAGGTATACAAAGACAAGGGTATGTCTCCTCCGGGTCAAGTAAAAGCACATTCTACTAGATCCATGGCTGCCTCTGTGGCTTTTTGGTCTAGGGTGTCTCTGGATGATATTTGTTCTGCGGCTACTTGTTCCTCATCTCATACATTCATTTCTCACTATAAACTGGACTTGATATCCAAAGGGAGAGCATCCTTTGACTCTGCGGTGCTCCGGAATATCCTTCCATGAGGGCCACCCAGGTCTTTAGCTGGGGAATCTGTCCCACAGGTTGAAATGCAAATGAAGTAAACTACTTCAGATAAAAAAGTTATGTACTCACCATAACATTCCATCTGAGTAGATCTACTTCATTTGTCTTCAACTGTCCCTCCATCCTTCCCCCTGCCTTATGGTTTATTACTCTGGTAGGCAGGGGAGAGCGCCTCTGCGGCTCTCCTGTTCTTACTGGCAGGTTTCTATATAAACTGTTGTGATAAGGTCTTATTGGGTAGGGCTTAGGTGGATGGTACAGCAAATGATCTAAGGAATGGAAGGAGATGGAGGGGGATTATGGGTAAGGGGAGGCGCTTGGAGCTCAGATCAGATGCTGGTGAAACTGCCGTCTTGGATTCGATTCGGATCTGTAACCCACAGGATGAAGACAAATGAAGTAGAACTACTCAGATGGAACATTATGGTGAGTACATGACTTCTTTTCTTCTCACCATAACCCAGCTTAACTGAAATTATTTAGAAATTCCATCTTTGTTACATAAATTAGACATCAAGCCACCTTGAACATAAAATCAACTGTAGACATACCAAAATGAAATAAACTTCTTGAAAATGGTAAGTAGTAAAGGGGTTAAGGATTTGAAAATATGTGTTACAGAAAGAAATATCTGAATACATTAAAAATAATTATGGCATAATGTCAAATCTTATTGAATGTACAGATTGTCTAGAGTTACCTCAGGAGAACTCTCCGTGCTGCTTACAAACACTGTGCATAGTAAAGATATGGTGTGTGATGATATTCATAAAACAGAAACAGACAGGACTGTGGACAAAAACCATGTCCAATCCTTTTAAGGGATCATGCGCACTACTGTAGAGAGCTGGCAACACACCAAGTCTCCTGTTTGTTCACAGTCATAGCAGGGAATGATTTGTGAAGGTTTCATCCTCTAATGTCAAAACTGCAAAGTAGAGTACATTAGCATAGTATGCTAATATAGTATTCCCATGAAGCACAACTGCATCACTGCTGGGTGTAGAGACTGGGTGAGGACTCCATTACTGGTATTTTTTTTTCTGCCATGCAAACAGGTTTGAGTAGCACAACAGGTAGCAGCATACTGTCTTTGGTGCAGAAGGTTATGGGATCTATTCCTGTGCCAGGTAGATGGATTGCTGATACTGCAGTGCAGCATAAGGAGGGAGCTGCACTCCGGAGTCGATCATCCTTTAGATGAGACATTAAACCAAGGTCCCATCTACTTGAGTAACTCAGGTGGATGTCAAAGATTCTATGGCACCTATCAAAGAGCTTCCTGATGCACTGACCAAACTCTCCCTAGTAGTACAAATACCACCTTGGCTCTCCCCTGAAAAGAGGACACTAGCATAGTGGGACTAGCTCAGTCAACAGAGTGTCTGTGTGTGTGTAATACACACACACACTTACTTTAGCACTGATGGGCTGCTCAGCTTTGATAGCTGAACAACATATCAACACAGAAAGGGGAATCAGTGTTGTCATAAGCACTGCTCCAACTGTACATAAACATTTAAAGTCATGTAAGTTACTCCCTTAGAGCCAAAATGTGCAGTTGGAGTAATATGTGTGAATTTGGTGCAACACTTGATCTTTTACTCATATCTCCTCTTCCTCATCTCTCCGTCCTCTTACTAACCACTTCTTTACGTACTTCTCTTCCTCTTCTTCCATACTTAGAGTTCTTGATTTAATTATGTCTTAAGTTCCACTCCTGACAGATTTGAATTTATACTTCTTATGAAACTTAGTTTTTCTTAATTATACTGTACATTTTATCATTTAAGTCTGTATTAGTGAATTTATATATATTGTTACTATTTTAAAACTTGTTTTGTGGAGATTTTCTCCTCGGGCTTCCACTGAAAAAGGGCTCAAGCTCAGATGGACTAACCCAGTCAACAAATGTCAAATAAATAAATAAATTAAATCCTGGGAGTGTCCTTCATGCATGGAATATGGTGCTTTCACAGTCGGGAAAGACTGAGTTTTTATAAATTGCAAAGTGCATCATTCTACAGCCCCTTTTTCAGTGTGTGCATTGTTTGTGAACATTACCACTTTTTTTTCTTAGCGTGTAATATTGAAGTAATCACTGTCAAACTTTTTGTATAATGCATGAAGTGTAGGCTGAAGAATGTCTTGTCTTGTTTTTTATTAATGTTTAGCATTTGTTTCTCTCAATAGTAGTGTCTCCAGGCCCAGAATGTTATGTACCCACAGAAGTCCCACCAGTGTCAGAGCAGATCATGGAGACTCTCAGTGAACTGGCCAGATCCTTTCAGGAAATGGCTGACCGCTGCTTACTGGCTTTACATCTGGAGGTCAGGTATGTTGCATATTTTAAGCGTAGTCATTATTCTTTTTTTTTTTCAGGAGTAACTGAAAATTTGCATTTGTACAGTTTTTACTCTTCAAATTGTAGAAAGACTGAAGGAGGTAATGGATTCAAATAATCATGTTCTAAGAAGTTTAGTTTTTACCAATTCAGTAGTTCATGTGTGTTCAATTAAGGAACTGTTAAAATATTCAAATTCTCTTTGCAGTGACATTTTATTGCATAATTTGTTGTCTGCCATTAGTTTTATGTATGTATTTGTTAACTGGGGTAGAGCACTGATCCGTTTTCATCCTCAGCCTGGCAGTAATGTTTGCAACAGAAAATGAAACATGATATTGAGGTGATAGAGCACATGCATTCCTAACGTCTATGGACAGTACCTCCTTCTCTTGACCCTATACACACTCACCCATATAGTTCGAGGCCCTAAAGCATAAATGTGAGGAAAAAACATCATTTTCAGCTATTTTCACTCTGCTAGTAAGCATCTTGAGGATTCTGGTGAATGGCTCTATAAATCTGCACCCACTGCCTGCAATTTATAATATTACTCAGGATCTGCACCTCTGACCACTAAGCAGTATATGAGGGATGATTGACATTAATAGAGTATAGTAGATGCATATTGTTGCCAAAGATTATAACCAACATTTGCCACATTCACATAAACCTTACAATGCACAGCTACAGAACTGAGTTATCACTGCTGACTCACCACCTCAGCCTGAAATGCCTTTGAGCCCAGTCCTACAAACAGTAACTGAAAATTGCCAAAATAATTTTGTATATAAACACACACACACACACACGCACGCACACACACACACAGTGTTTCTCAGGAAATGATAATGATACTTTTCCATTGCCAGCAGCCCATTTTCCTGTCTTTTTGGTAACACTTCCACCAGCTAGACTAGACCAGTCTAGCACACCAATAATGCAGGTACTGCTTGCACTTAAAATAAGCCTACCATAATATAATTGCCTGGTGGCAGTAAATCTTGCTGTCACTCTTTGAATGGTGGAAGCCAGCAGGTGTTAGTATACCAGTTCAGTAGACATACCCTTAAACAAATAAATAAAGCATCAGTCACAGTCTTCTAAAATTAATTTAATAAAACTGTTTACTTGAAAGAAATATAAGTAAAGATATGCAGTTTATAAAATTAAATATTCAAGCAGCTATGCATTGCATATAGAAAATATAAAATAAATGGACATAAACATAGATGGTGTATAGCGGTAGGGTATAGAATACCTCTAGCAGCGTAACTGTATCATTACCAGTCGCTGAACACTTACTGAACTCTAGCCACCTCTGAATAGCAAGTCCAGATATTAGTTGCATAGTTTCATAGGCAGAATAAATTGCAGGCTTGAGCTTCTGTCCTAGAGAGGCATTCCAATTTCCATAGTTCTAAAGCAAGGCAAAAACTGTCAGTTTCTCTCTCTCTCTCTACTTAGAGTCCAATGTTCTCTGTTACCTGTTTGGCTTTAATTTTAAAATTAAAGTTTCTTAATTCCAGATGTGCATTACCCTGGGGAAAAAGTCCAAATAAGGTACTGCATCCTTTGACCTGGAGCCACATTTCAAGAAAACCTGAGCTTTAGACATTGAAAATGTGTGTTCATTTGAGAAGCTAGTTTCATTTTTTAACTGTTCTGCTGCATTTCTTCTGAAAGCAATTATGTATTCCATACAGTTCACATTTTTTATATTCTGTACCTGTTATGTACTGCAAGATTTTCTGACAGCAGTAACTATATTTCTTATGAAAAAATAATTAAATTTAAAATTGATTAATACATCTTTTCTGTATGTCCTACTGAAAGTCAGTTTTAGGCTTCCTGCATCCTGCCACAACAACATTATCAAAAAAAAAAATCAGGATGTACTGCTTGGTAATACTGAAGTGACGCAGTATGTTGTTGACTCTCCAAATTTACATGTGAGAGATAAGAATGTTAAGAAAATTTTAAATTGCTTAATTAATAATCCTGACAGACTGTATGTCACTTTCCTGTATGGAAGTAAGTGATATATTTATTCACACAGAGATTGGTGCTGTTTTGAATAATAAGTGCTAAACAAGTTGCAAAACTCAAAGTGTAGTTTATGTGGCTTTTGGTAGCTTATCTCATACTCTTTATGTTTGAAAGACTGAATGATACCTTCATACTGGTATCAGTTAAAATTTCAACTTTCAACTGTGTCCAAGTGCAGTATATACATCAAAGTCATAGACTTGGATGCTGAACTGGTGATGGGGTACTTTGTGTAAACAAACTAACAATAGATTAATTGCCTCATCACTTATTAACTCTGATGGTGAGCCTAACTGCATAGTTTGGGAATGTCTTGGGGAGAAATTTTCTTAAATTAGAAGTTATTGTTATCAGCCCCTAAACCCAGTCCACTTGCACTTAGTTTCTTGAGGTTATGTGGGTGAGTAGGGGATGTGTTAAGTTGGCCATTACTTTCTGCCTCTGTCTATCAGAGACATGGGGACCAGACCTGGAGTGAATTTCCAATTTCCCTTTCATTGTTCAAGGTCATGTTTAAAAGGGTTAGGGATGGACTCTGCTTCACATGGATGGGGAGCCTGTTCTAGAGCATAGGGATCCTCTGAGACACATATCTGTCTTGCTAATATGTCTTATTTATGACACAAGCAAAATTTAAATCCTTGGATCTAGTGGTTCTGATGCTGTTTGTTTTGTAGATGTCTAAAAGGTCCATCAGAACTGTATCCGAGGATGTCTTGTATACCAAGCATATATTGTCTCTCAGTAAATGTATGAGACAGAGTGTAGAGATAGGGTTTTAAGGCTGTCTGTGTAGGACAGTGTGTTTTTACCCTGGATTCTCCTAGTAAGGAACCTCTGTAGATGTTCCAGCTATTGCATGTGTCGGCTGAGGTACTTGCCAAAGGGGGCATTTTACTTAATGATGGCTCTGATAAGGGTTGAATAAACGAATAAAGTGGCAATGTGATTTCCTTGGACCTGGATGTCATGCCCTTACTTACAAGTTGGGTGACAGAATTATTTTCTTACAACTTGGTGACATGTCATCAAAGACCAGATTACTGTCTACCTATGTTCTCAGATCCCTGACTACTGGGTTTTTGTAGCTCTTAGCAAAAAGCAATAGCATGGCTACTCCAGTTTCTGTTTCTATATAATTGGATTGTCTTAAAACAAAGTCTAATTAGATCAGGACACCCTTGTTTCTTGTTAATTATACTTTGCTTGGAGGAATGGACTGTTTTGGTAACAATGATTCTGATCATTTCACAAGGACTTTAACATGAAACTTATTAGCTGTATGGTAACTGTTTTTTAGCTGGATGGGATATCACATTCTAAGTATCCTCAGATGCTAATCTTGACGTTTGCAGTGGTTGGCCCTTCCTTTTTAAGTGTTGAAATAATTGTAGAAGATGCTTGACTAGAATAGTTTTATGTACTTTATAAGATTAAGCTGGTTGGCCATCATGGCCATCATAACCTGGCACTTCACCTAAAGGAAGCACTCCAGTACCCTTTCCTCTCTCTCTCTTCCCACTGTAGTAGGTAAGTTAAGCAATTCTGAATCAGCGTCATCCACCTGGGGAATGTCAAGATATTGTAAAAATAATTCTGTCTCAAAATGAAAACCTGAGACATGGGGTGATAAAGATCACAAAAGTATATGCTAATAATATTGTTAATTTTAAGTGTCACATTGTATGGTTCCTTCTTCATCCTCAGTGGCAGAAATTGCTATTTATCATTGTGTTTCTTTGAGTGTGTTGTTGACTTGGAGAGGTAGCTCCCTTACCTCATGGACACTGCTTCCGGTTTTTCCACTTAGTTGCAAGAACTGTAGTACCTTACCTTGTCTTTTAATTGCTGGATTTGTCATACTACTGTGGCATTATTTTTCCATCAGGTGGTACAGTTTGCACTTCTAAGTCTAGAATTTCATTTTTTAATGTCAGATTATATTTTCTCACTACATTGCAGATTCTCTAAATCATATCCTTTAAAAGCCTCCCCATTGTGAAGTTGTTTCATCAACATTAGGGTCTTGCATTTTTCATACTCTTTTGTAACCACTTCTCATCTATATGGATCTGAGTGTAGTTTAATGTCCTGTTCAAACATCTTGGCACTAAAAAGTAATTGTTTTCTTGGTGGTCTTAGTACAACTAGGAATGTCACAACCCTTCCATTTTCTATATGAATGATCAGTGTTAGATTTTTTTTTTTTTTTTTTAATCTAATTTCTCATGGAAGGTCCACATTAAGTTTAGTCAGAGACATAGTTCAGAGCTGTGTTCAAACCTCTAATATTTCAAGGTAAGATTTTTGTAATCAAGTAGGTAAGTAATACAAGAGCTTAGGCAGTACTTCATTCCCACCTTGAGAGTCATTGATATTAGCTGAGACGCTAATCATATAACACAAAGCTGAACACACAGCACAAGTGTAAGCATTTGAAATGAGTAACATAAAGAAAAAAAATCTTTGCTGTAGTTACTAATACTGCAAAGTACTAGCTGGGGAAGGAACCTGAAAGTGTTGATCTGCTCCAGTTATCTTCCTGCATTTTCCGCAGGTGCCTCATGGGAAAACACAATACCTGTCATATTAATGAGCAGTTAAATTCAGAAGAATAGGAATAGAAAAATCAAATTATGAACCCACATGACATATTAAACATAAAGATTGGTTAAAAAATAAGAGTAATCAACATTGCTTTGAGGCTGCTGTGACTGTGGAATGAAAAAGAGAAAGATTGCTTAAAAGTAAAATCATTCCGAGAACAATAAGGCAATCAGTTGAGAACAGCAGGTTTTGTTTAACAGTAAGCCTCAAGTAAGCATAAAATGCCAAAAGTGTCAGTGTTAACATTATAAATCATAATAAGTGAGCAACCTTACATTCTGAATAAAAGCATTTTGTAAACCATTCAGAGTTTCACAGAATGAAGCTATACATCAACTAAGCTAAAGTTTTGATCTGTGAGTACTTGGTATAGTAAACAAAATTACTTGCTCTCCCTGAACAAATGAGACAAAGTATACAGAAAGTAAAAGGCAATCCCACCAGTCCACCACATGTGCAGTAAGGTCAAAGGAGGTATTCTAGAAACAACAGGCATATGCAGCAGAATCATCTTTAGAAGGAGAGAACTGGCATCTAGCCTCATGTCAAAAAGGGCATATTATGTAAACTGTTGGTGATCACACAAGCTGCATCTGTTCATGAAGAAGGACCCATCACCGCCTTAATACATGCACTGAAAGCAGATGGTCAGGGACATGCACTGTAAAATATTTTGTATGAAAACAAAATGGAGATGGCTTGTTTATGTCAAGTGATGGCCATTAGTGACAGCCTTCTCAGCTTTAAGAGCAACAGTTTTGTATTGCTCTTGTAACAGCTGTTATATTTCAGCTTCAAGGGGATCTGGAGTGCTAAAATGTTTATTGTCTTCCTCATTTTTGTCACCAGTGGAGTAAATCTTTTGCTAGTGAGTTTTGCTGGCTGAAATAAGTGTTGTTTAATCTTTGCTTTAAAATGGAAAGGCAGAGCAACTCTTTTTGGTAAAGGTGGTGGTTTGCCTGCTGCCATAGAGGGTTTTGTGTAGCATTGCTGGACAGACCTTTCTATTCATTTGTTTTTCTTTTAAGGGTTCACTCTTAGTTCGTCTTTCTGGAACGTATGATGGCATGCACAAAGTGTATCTGTGAAGGTTTCTACCTCTCTAGGTGTATCAAATGAGGCCTACTATCCCATAGTATTTGCAAGGTGGCTGGGAATTGCAACAGACAGGAAACTCCCAGATGTTTGAGATATTTGACAGAGGGAACCAAGGCCTTTCAGTTTAAGAAAAAGGAGTTACTATAACCATGGGCAGCCCTAACTGGAGCCACTGCTGATCATAGCAATCCTCTCAGTTCCTTGCAGTTTCACAGTACCATTTCTCAGGATGAAATCTGGAGACATGTAATGATTACATGATGCATTCTCTTTATTATTGGAGGGTTGTTTAAATGGCAAGTGCTTGTCATTGCTGCTAAGTAAGTGCAAGGCTACCATCCTTTCTTTTGGGCACCCCAGTTATTCTCAGATTGTTTCCATGGCTCCTGCTTTTAAAATTGACAACCCTCAGAGGCCTGATGCTATGCAGTGGCCTTTGAAATTACTTGTAGTTGAGTGCCTTGCTTTCACTGGTCAGTTTAAGAAATGAGGTATGCTGCACCACCCCATGCACATAATAGTCAGTTTTGAAGAGTAGTGTAGATGCCATCCTGATCATTGCTTGACTTTGCAGTAGAAGGCTACATAATCGCCACAAAAAAAAAAAAAAACATCTGTACAGAGAAAAGAGATGAAAAATGGTAATTGTTATGGACATTTCAAGTCAAGGCCATGGATCAAATATTCAGTATAAATACAGAAGTGAATTTTTAAAAAGTTGCGGAGTAGAAAAAAAATCACTTAATTTGTATAGAGCAAGCATGCTTTCCCTCTCTCACCCCCCCCCCCCACACATACATTTTTGGGGGGGACAATTTTTAATTTTAGTCAACAACTTTAAACAATCTAGAACATACATTAAAGAACATATTAAAACCTGCAAAGAGAATAAATCAGATTAGATTAAATCATATATACCACCTGCATCTGTATTATCTTTACTATATTTGTATGTTGTACATGTTATGACAAAAAGTAATTACTTACTGCACTTGTTCAGTTTGAGACATCGTTTACACCAGCTTCTTAAAAGATCCTAAACTTCCGTATCAGTCCCTGTGGAGAGCCATTTGGGACTTTAAACAACAACACCTTTCCAGATTATTAATTCTGTTTCTGTTGTAAATTTTCTTCCCCCATTTGCTGTCTTATTTCTTAATATAACATCTGCTCTATCTGTTGATTAATGTATACCTCTACCTTAATTTTTCCAAGTGCATCCTTTCCTCCTGACTGGCCTGCTTATTATTATAAGCTCTTACAAGGTTGAACTTTTTTGTAAAGTCTACTTGTATGTTACTAATTTTTGCCATGTTCATTATCAATCCCAAAAAGGCTATCATATGTCATGATCAACTCTCTAATGTTTTATAACCAAACAGAAACATCCCCATTCATCTTATTTTCTTCCCATATACTGCACTCAAAATACTCTGCATATCTTCTTTGTATTTGTTAAAACCAGTGCAGTCTTGGAATATGTTGTGACATCCCTCCTCTGGGCTACTAATCAAGGATCCTCAATCCTCACCACTTACACCAGTGAGGGACATTCACTTGGAACAAAAATAGATGCACACAGTATTTCCAGATGCAGCTGTCTGCACCAAGCACAATTTCCCTTAAGAGCACACAGGTAACACACTCCGTCCTGGGGCTGGGTGTCCCCCTCTCTTTCCAGGCCCCAAATAAGACCCCCCATTGACACAGCTGTAGATTTCAGTCCTCAGCTGAGTGTTCCAAGCCAAGTCCTCCACCACCCTCTCTGTGAAACCAGTGCTGTGTGTTCCTGCTCCAGGTTGCTGACAAACACACTCTGCAGTTTGATTTTCATGCACTCATACCTGAGAAAGACTGGCACAGATTTACCAGCTCTGCCCAGACTATAAGGTAGATACTGCCACCAGAACACTCCAAAGCCAGCTACTCTAAGGCTTTTACCAGGGTATCCAATTATACTAAGTAAAATGAATACTAATACAAATGGTAGTGTTTGACCAGTGCAGCAAGGCTTTCAGAAGCAGCCACAGTGGCAACAAATAAATGTAAGTACTCTCAAAGGTTAAAATATTCTCTAAAAGACCATCCACAATGAAAAGTTTAAATATATTTAATAATAAAAGAACATGAAAATACTAAATATCTATTTACAATAAACACCACAGTTTTAGTCATAGGAAATATTAAAAATAACACAGATGGAAAGATTCACACAGATTCAGAAAAACAATGCTTAACTAATCTCACTATATTTTCCTGACTGATCTAAAAAATTACTGCCCCCTAGTTCACTTACCAGAGCAAGACAAAAGATGAAATGGGTGAGTGATCCTTATTTGTCTGGTTTCAAAAACAGACTGCCTTGAGACTTCTGTCTCATCATCTTGTATTAACATCATTTCAGTGCTGGATTACAAAATGACATCACATCCATCTGGTCATCTGACTTCTGGTTCCCACACTACCCTTTTTACTAGAAACTGAAACAGAATCTAGCACATGTGTGTCATAACACACACACAGCTTTGCTAAGATGTGTTATATCATCTGGAAGCTGTAACACCATTTCCAAACTTTCTAGGGTAACAATTAGTTCACCCCTTAGGACAATAGAGTAGGATTCCTAGTCCTGGTTTTCACAGACATTTTGTCTCTGGCTGCAGTCAGGACACTAAGATATTATCTTTATGGCCTAAACCAGGTAATTTAATTTCAGACTATTTTTCAAAGTTAGCAGGACTGAGATTAACCTCTTCTCTTCCAGTATCATCTGTTACAGTGTACCATATTTCCCCCAAAATAAGACCGGGTCTTATACTGTTTCCCCTGCCGAAATATGCATTAGGGCTTATTATCAGGGAATGCCTTATTTATCAACACCGTACAACAATCTACCTTTATTCATTTATAAAAATCAACATTTATTAATGAACACAACTCGACATTTATTCATGTACACAAATTGACATTGATTTCGTACGTTTCTGTTATTGGACAACAATTCTAAGTAATGCGTTAACAGTTGTGTGACAGTTCTACATAAACAGTGCAACAAACATTTCAACTTCAGAATATCTGCACCTTGGCTTTCACAGTTATTCAAATACAACCATGTCATCTTCTTCTTCTGGAGCATTGTCATAAGTCTCCAACCCCTGAATTTTGGCCTGAATTTCTTGTGACTCCATTTCCTGTAGAACCATTGGGACAAATCTGTCATGTCTAGCAATAGAGCTCTCCTTAAATAAGCACTGCTTGTCCAAGTAGCCTGCTTGTAGTGCATTGGCAACACAGCTGTCAGTGATTTTATTCCATGAATTTTTCATCCAAGTCACAACCTCTTGCAGGCTAGGCTTCACAAAGTTTCCATGCTGATTTCTCTCCATTCTGTTTTCAGTGTAGTCATTGAGTTCCATGCGCAAATGGTCCTTGAATGGCTTGCTTATTGCAATATCAAGAGACTGGAGATAGGCAGTCATTCCTCCGGGAATCATTATTTGATCTATTCTTCACCTTGCAAGGAATTTCTTCATTTCTTTAGCGCGGTGAGTGCTGGCTGAAAACCAGACTAGCAGACCTCTTTTGCCACCTCGCAAAACAAGTGGCAGCATTACATCGACCCACTTCCTTATAACTGCTTGTGTGCACGAGGCTTTTTCAGTTTCAAGAATGTAAATGCCTGAAACACATTCAATCTTATCTTTCTTGCCCTTACTAATGATTAGAGGTGGGGTTTTCTTTCCATCTAGACGAATTGCCGAAATACAGGTAACACGTGCACTCTCGTAACCAGTGCAGGGAATGTAGATTGATGAGGCACCCCTCTGATCAGTTGTTGTTTGAGATTCTTGGCCCATAAATACTGCAGTTTCATCCATAGCAATCATGTTGGACAGTTGGTATTTAGAAAAGTCAATGTCATCAACAAAGGACTTGAATGGAAGTGCACGTTTAATAACTTCAGTATCTTCCAGCTTGAACAGTGTTTTTGATCTTCTTAGAGGCAGTTCATTTCTCTGAAGAAGCCATCCAGCCAATGTTGGGATGCTTTGAATTCTTCTGGGGATATTTCTAACTGTGTTGCCATTGCAACGGCAAATATTTGAATATCAGCCCTGCGCACAACCAAAGCCTTTGCTCTCCTGTTAGCAATCCACTCACAGATGATGTCTTCCAGCTCAGGAAATAATGGTTGCCTACCTGATCCACACTTGCACTTATTAGCATTTCCCTCGTCGGCCTGTTGACTGAGGTTATCGTACGCTGCACGCCATTTTCGGACCATTCAGAGATCTAACTTCTTCTTCTGTTTGCAGAAAGCCATCAGATTCTTTCCCTGAGAGTCCTCCATGATTCCTTTCTTGTGCTTGATGGAATAGCTCTTTCTTTTTGCACTCATCTTGTCGGGGGGGCGGGGTAATTGAAGACTTAAGAGACCGGAGTGGCAACACAAAATGGCACCGCTTAAGAAGAGAAGACACAACCACACCCATTTATTATCAAGTGCACGCGCTTTACACGCATTGTCTGTACTTTGACCGATCAAAGTACACCTGCCAGTGTTTATGTGCCAAAGATCTCAACCGTCAAGTGTGAGTGACGATTGGGGTTACAGTAAGATTCATGGAGGACTCCTAGGGAAAGAATCTTAGGACTTTCTGCAAAGAGAGGAAGTTGGGTGTCCGAATGGTCATAAAATGGTGAGCAGAGTATGATAACCTCAGTCAACGGGTGTCAATAATATTATTTTATAATTCAACACGTCCATCGTGTGTTGTTGACGATCTTAACTTGGGCTTATTTTTGGGGTAGGGCTTATATCATGACCACCCTGGAAAACCATGCTAGGCCTTATTCTCTGGTTAGATGTTATTTACAAAGAAATACGGTATTCATTTCAACCGTTGCAATACTGTCTGTCATACAGTTCTATTTCTTTTCTGTCCAGCAGGACCCACTGTTGGTACATTTTTCATACAGGCAGCTTTACAAATGCATTTTCAACCCAAGCACCTCTACAAACAAGTTTGATATACAAATGACATATAATTCTTTATAAAACTCCAGATAACTATGCTGGCATGTGTTACACATCCACTGCCTTACTTCTCCTGACATAGCTGGCAATACCTCACAATCATCACATATGTGTTATCAGTCCTGTTTGTAGCTCCAAAATCTGTTATCTACCACTGGGTATGTATCGTTTAATTTGACTGTTTAAAGAATCTATGCAGGTATTCCTTGGCAGGGATCTTAACCTTTTTTGACTTAGTTGCACACCTCAGAGACTGGCAGATCTTGATCCTCTCTACCCATCTTATTGATGTACTTGGTTTCTGCTGTCAGTTTTCTGGTTCATAGTTGTATATTAGGGCCTTTATAAGCCTACCCATATAACCCAAATGAGTCCCCCAACTTATTACACTTAAGATGTTTATGTAGGGGATGTTTCTTAGTTAGGACATGATTTGCTGACTGCCTCTGTCCACCAAAGGCATGGGTTCCAGACACGGGTGAATTTATGATTTCCCATCTACTGGTACAGGTTACATTTAAATAGGAGTAGGAAGGAACACATGCATGGAGAACACATTCCAGAGAATGGGAATTGTCTGAGATACATATCTGTCTTTCCAACATGTTCTATTTATGTCACAAGCAAAATTTAGTTCCTTAGATCTAGTAGTTCTGACTCTTTTTTTTTTGTGGCTGTATAAAAGGTTCATCAGAGTGGAATCCAAGGATGTCCTGTATGTCAGGCAAAGATTGCCTGTCATTAGTCTGTAGGCGACCGAGTACAAAGATAGTGTTTTGAGACGATCCACAATGGACATTTTGTTTATACCTTGTGTGATGTCCGGCTATATCCACCGGACTAAAAACAATTAATGTGACGTCACTTACTATCCTGGGTCAGTAACTAAGGAGCTTCAATCCTCACTACTGCCACCAGTGTAAGACTGTCACTTAAGAGAAGTAATATTTCACAATTTTCCCCTAAGAGCACAACAGGAATGTGCTCTGTTTTCCAGAGACTGGACTATATACCTCTGTCTACCCCAAATGTACTCCCTTATTATACACTTCAGAGCAATGTGTCCCAGTTTAAGACCTGTGATATACTCGCACTCAAAGTAAATTTAAATCTCGCACATCCAATGACTTCTGGGAAAGCCTGAGATAGATTTCCAGCTGTGCCCCTTCCCCAAAATAATACAGTAATACTGCCACCAATCACTGTGTCTTCATGCACTTCTAAAGGGGTGTCCAATTATGAAAATTAAATATCAAAATAAATTATAGCTATGACGAGAAGTGACTAGGCCTTTGAGGGGACCTTGTGAGTATGAAACCGGTGTAAGCACTCTCTAATCTCTAAAGAAAAACACTGATTTCCAGCCACAATGTAAAGTAATGAAAACATTTAATAATAAGGAAAATGATTACATGAAAATAAATCAATAACTTTCAATAAACACCAGGAATCAGTTACTGGAAATGTAAAATTACACTGCAGGAAAGAGTCCATTATTCTAGAAAATTCTATTTTAGTGACTAAGCTTGCCTAATCTAACTAAAGAATACTGTCCCTAATCTAATCTAACACATAACAGCAAGCCAAAAGGCAGGCTTGCAGTTTTTTTTTTTTTTTGGTGAGTTCTCTTTCGTGGGTATCAACTGACTGCACAGCACTGTAACTGACTGTACTTCACAAAACTGCTCAGCACTTGCCAAACTGCAGTCTCACCTGTCTTATTTTAAAAAAAATAACAGCTGTTTGAAAAAAGTTATTTTCCTGTCAATCAACTGTTTAATCACCTAGCAACCAGGAACATTCTAATGACATCACCTACTATTTGCCTGATTCTCCACAGTTTGTACTTTAGAATGTCTATCACAAGCATGTGCAATTAGAAATGTATCAAAACATTGGGAAATACTCAAGATTTTAATACTTATGTACATTTCACAATTAGACATGCTGGCATAAACTAAAGTTAATCTGAGAAAATACACAAATCTTCTGCCAGACATGCTAACACAGATGACAGTGTTTTCATTTTCTTCACACCTTGTATTCTTTTTGTAAGGAACCTTACTCATTGAAGGGTCTGATGAGGGCCGATTACAGTGATATGATGACTTCCTCTGTATCTAGATGCCATGCTCATACATATAGTTGAGCAACATAGAAAGATTTCCCTATAAGTTACTATGTACATGTATTCCCAAATCCCTGATGAATGAGTCAGCTCTTAGAGGTGTTTTATCAATAACATAGTTTCTTGGGATGGCTGACTTCCCAAATGGTACTATAATGCATTTCCTAGCACTGAGTTTTAAGCAGTGTTTTTTCCCCCAGACATTTTTTTTGTTTGTGTTAGATCCTCTTGTAAAATATTTGCATCTTGGGGAGATTCTGTGACTGCTCCCATTTTGCAATCATTTGTGAACTTGGTCAGCCAGAGTCCTTTGACTGAGAAATTGATGCCAAAGAGGAGTGGGCTTAGAGCAGAGCTGTGAGGGACTCGTCGTTGACCGGCTTCTTTGTGGTGATGGCCTCATCAATCCTACCTTCCTGAGTCCTATCTGTGAGCCAGCTGGCTATCCAACACCTTATATAGGGGTGTATGCCTAATTCCATAAGTTTAACAATGCCTGAGTGGGGTATTTTATCAAATGCCTTAGCCAGTTCAAAGTAGGCAATATGCACCATTTTACCCTCATGCATTGCCTTGATGACCTTATCAAAGAAGTCCATCATGTTCAGTAGGCGTGACCTTCCCTTGACAAAAATGAACTGGGTTTGAGCCAGAGTATGAAGATTTTCTATGTCTGTGGTGATCATTTCCATGGTAATTTAGTCAGACTTATGGGTCTGTAGTTTATGGGATCTGTTTATGTTCTGCTGTTATAAAGAGGGATAGCCATTGCAGTTCTCCATTCTCATGGTACAAAGTCGGTTCTGAAACTATAATTAAATAGTGAATCTAGTGGTCCTGATAGGTCATATTTAAGGCTATTCAGGATACATCCTGGGATGTTATCAGGACCCGTTGAGGCTGTGTTCATTGCACAGCTAGGTTATTCTCTGTATTTATAGTTGGAGGGGTTATGTTTGAAGGTATTTCTTGAGAGGTGGCTAGGGTAGTAAATTTGGAGATGAATTTAAATTGTCAGCCGGCAGATTCACTATATCACCGGAGTCATTAAATTTGGCACCATTTACCACTAGTCTGATGCACTGTTATGTGCTGCCTTTGAGGTTTCTGACATAGCCGAAGAAGGTATTATGGTTGTCTTTTGCATGGGATGCTGTCTTGATCTGTAAATTGGCTTTATTGGACTTAATTAGCCCTTTTAGTTGCCAGTTTAATTTGATGAGAGAGTTCTTGTTTTTATAGGAGTTACACCTCCTGATTTTAGACATGACTTTTTTTTGTTGTTGTATAACCTGTTTATAATTTGCAGTGCCTCATCTTGTCTGCTGGAACCTTCTTTACCATTTGCAGGACTTTAAAAGCTTTACTTACTAACTTTAATCACTCCCAGTACCTTCACCTGCCTTCTGCCAACCACATAAGCTTACTAGCGGGTCTAATTTATGTAATCCTGTTAACGTCTTTTAACTCATACCTTCCTTTAACTTTTTCAATCACTCAGCCATTGAGTTTGGCTTAGTTAGCTGTCACGACCTTTGTTTTTGACTTTTTGTGTCCAGAATATTCACCATATTATTGCCTGAGTCTAAAACATTTACAGGGGTTTCTCTCCATATACTGATGAATTGTCAGAAAAAACAAACCGTTACCTGCAAATTACAATTACCTTTAGCCTTCCAAATTTGACCTTTACATCAGGAATGCCAGAGGTTTTGATAAATTACAAATAAAAGTGGGAACAGTGGGCAGTCTTACTGTTTCTCCTTCAGAAAGCCTAGCCGCCAGTATTACCTTAACTGTTGATCCTTTATAGATATTAGGGGTTCCTATTGGAACATCGAATATTCAATCGTTCGACTCACTAAACGTCAACCTTTAATGATCAAATGATTAAATATTCGAATGTTCGTAAAAAATTATTTAAAAAGAAAAAGTAAAGGGTGTAGGCAGGGGGGCAAGCTCCGCTGCGCCCCCACACCCCCCGCTATTTAGATTTACCAACTCCAAGATTGCGCTACAGTGTAGGAAAGGGAAATGTTCCCTTTCCTGCACTTAACTCCGTTAAAGTGCGATCTCGGAGTTGGTATATTTAAGTAGGGGGGTGTGGGGGTGCAGGGAGTCTTGCCCCCCTGCTCACAGCAGTTACTTTTGTTAGTTTTTTTTTTTTTGGTTTTTTTTTGTTTCTTTTACATTTTCGAAGTTTTAGTACTTCGATCATATGGAGTCGACCATATGGTATTCAAAGTACTGAAACTTCGATGATGTAATATGTAACCAGATATTAGTTAACAGTTCATAGAACTTTGCCAGAACTTTGCCAGAAAGGTCAACTACACCCTGTTAAATGCTTTTTTCAACATCAGAAGTACAACCAGTAATTCTTTTTAATCATATGCATGCTACAACAATAAAGTTTTCAGAATATTATCAAAAGTGTGTTGTCCTCTCACAAACCATGTTTAATCTACTTCTTTCAGTTTGGATAGCCATTTCATTATTCTACTTGCCATCATTGCTGTATTGACTTTATAATCATGCTTAACATGGATTTATGACAGCAACAGAGGATCCTGTCCTCCCTTGAATGTAACATACTACACCCTCCATCCATCACAAGGAGCTATCCTATCCCTGAAGATTCTTATTCATTAGTTTGACCAATATATACATTAATTCAACACATCTGTTCAACAAAAACATCCACTGGTATACCGTCAGTGTTCATAAATGAATCACTGTTGCAGTAGTCTAAGCTACATGAGATGACCTTCCTGCTTTGGCCAGCTTTGAGTGCCTTCTCTTTGCTCCACCTGCCAAGAGTGCTCAGGATACTCCATGTAGAATCATATAAAAGGTAGGTGGAGTACTGAAAGCTAAAGAGATTTTTTTTTGCCACTAAGCCATGCACTTCTTTGTCATTAACTATTAATCTTTTCAGTTATCTGTAATTTTCAAGCTGGGCAGATAAGTCCCCCACTGAGGAAGTATTTTAAAATTTGTAATATTCTGAGAAAAAACATATATCTTTTGCAAAAATTCTGTGTCAGTGCTTGGGCAACAAATAGTGAATCGCCATTTATTTTGTATAGAAGTGCATTGCTAGTGCTTCTGTGAACTTATTATGAGGAAAAACGTTGATTTATGACAAAAAATTGTTTATTTTTGTGTAGTGTGTTGGTGAAAGGACATTGTGCTTGTGCGGGGCTTGCAGTGCTATACTTAGCTCAGATCCACTCCTCCTTCTCTTTTATCTTTACTGGGTCTCCTTACTTACTCCACCCACTTTCTGATCCGCATTCTTGGCTTACCTATGGAGCAGCTGTCAGCCTTCATGGTATTAACTTCCTCAGCTCACAAAATGAAGAAACTTTATTAGAAATGGGATGGTGAATGGTTTTCTTTTTTGCTAGGAGAGGATTAGGGAAGCCTGGACCCGAATACCTAAGGGATAAGCCTTACTTTGGGAAACTGTGTTTGGTGAGAAAAAACATTCAATGTCCTATCTCTGTGTATTTGTGGACAGAGCTGATTTACTGGACTTAGTTAAGGAGCTAATTTCTACCTTCTCTAAACCAGGTTAAGCCACAGGCAAGAAAAGAAAAATGTTTCCTTCCTGTTCTGACAGGAATTTCCAGTCAGAGGAACAGTATTTGCAGGTGGGGAGGTATACCTCAGAGGATTCTATTCAGTCAGAGCTTTTGGATTCTGAAGAATGCATAACTTCTGACTTCCCTACTGAAGAAATCAGTTTCACAGAGATTCTATCTAATATGAATTTGTTTATGTGGGAGCAGAGTGAAGCCTCTGTTACACAGCAAATGTATCATGATTTGATACAATTAGAGATTCTTAGTGTTACACCTGTTCTTCCAGATTTGCCTACCTTAGAACATACTAGGTTTATAAAAGCCAGTATACCTGACACCCAGCATTCAGCTTCCAAGAGGTGTGATATGTTATATAAGGTACCATAGTCACACAACTAAGTGTTTTCTAATTCTAGAGAAGACCCAGCTGTTATTTCTCTCTCATGGTCTGCTTACAGATAGATTTTAGTCAGGCAAACCCTGTCCACTCCAAGGAGCCTAATCAGCTATAAATTCACATACAGTATAGAGAGTACAATCCAGAGATGATCTGAAACAATCTTGTATTGATTTGTGATTAACTGCTCAACAACTTAGCAAAAGATTATTTATTTTGCTTCATATTTTATTTTAACCTCTATTTTTCATTGTCTGTAAGAAAAGAAGGAAGATTTATTTTGATTTATATTTTGTTGTTTTACTTCTGATTTTCACTATTTATTAGTAAGGAATAGATTTTAGACAGGCAAACTCTAACCATCCCAGGCAGCCTAGTCAGCAGTAAATTCACACTTATGTTACAGAGGACAATCCAAACCTTATCTGAAAAAATCGTGTTGATTTGTGATTTATTGATCTTTACTGTTACAATGAGGTGCGACTGGGAATGGCAGTAAGCAGGAGCAACTGCATGCATTTGAAAGGGATGTAAAGGAAATCCAGCATTTGTGTGACTATCACAACTGATACAGTAGGTCAGACTGACAATTTTAGTGTACTTTATTTAATATGTAGTTGTATATTGTTTGTGTGATTTTCTCATAGAAATTTACTTAAAATTTCTTTGAATTCTATGGTAACTGATTTTGATTATTACACTAATATGGTAAGCCAAGCAAGGGACCAACAGTACATAAAAACAAATAAAATAAAATAGTAAAGATAAATGTACTGCATCAATGACATTCGGCAAACTTTAACAAACAATAAAACTGAATACAAAGGAAAGCGCTTTTGTAGAACACTTTTCTTCTTCAGACCATAAAAACTACAATAGAGTATATCTACTAAATAAATTACCTACCTCCATTTGCCAATAGAACAATAGATACAAGTCACATGACACTTTAAAAAGACAAACTCAATGACCTCTCCTTTTCTTTAGTTTAGGTCTTAAAGAGGAGACCTTATCATTCAAGCTCCCTTCTTTATCAGCTTGTAAGTGTAAAATCCAAAACAGTTCTCTATGTTCAGTTTCATTCCAGATGTCTCCCAACCTCCCATTGTCTTTGATTATTTCTACTACTTTAAATTTAAACGTATGTCCCTGATTAGTTTCTGCTACATGCTTCCCTAGAGAGTTGTCATTGTTATTAGATTGTATGTCCCTCTCATGCTCCCTCATCCTTTTCTATCAATGTCCGATTAGTTTTACCTATATAAAATTTATGACATAACATACATTGTGTTAAGTAAACTAAATCCTTTGTCTTACCTGTAGCAACAACATAAAATTTATATATGTTATTAGGAATGGGATGTATAATACTAATTATCTGAATCTATTAGATGACAGAAATTACATGTATTACAAGGAAATGCACCAAGCTTATTTATATAAGCCCTGTCTTTATAATTATTTTAACATAACAACCTCTTCAATGATTTTTTTATTTCTAAAAGTAAACATAGGCGCTGTTCCTATCACACTGTTAACTTCCCTGTCTGATGTTAGAATATGCCAATTATTTTTGATAATATCACACACAAGTTTAATATCACTTGAATAAGTAAGATTTATCATGGGTGTTCTCATAGAAATCGTACCCTCTTTCTTATCAATATATTGATATCTATCAGAAAAATATGGAGAGGCTCTATTATCTCATAAGGCCATGGTGTCACTTATACCTTGTTCTTCCTCATCAGTATGATAACTTCTAGCTGTTAACTTGTTTCTCATACTATCAGTTTCTGTTAAGAAAATTTTATCTTGATTATTTAGACAAGAAATGTGCATAGCTTGTCCTTTGATAACATTTTTAAATATGTGTGGTGGGTGTAGGCTATTCCTATGTAAAATATGATTTCTGTAACATTGCTTCCTATAACAACTGATAATAATTTAATTTATGTCCTACTTTTCTAGCTTTTTATCTAAATATTCTATATTTGTTTCAGAGACATGGTGGATGAATTTCAAAAAAACATGTTGAATTATGTAAATACTCAGTAAATTCATTGAGTTCATCCTCATCCCCTTTCCAAAGCAAAAACACATAATCTACAAATCCTCTATAAAAAGTTGTTGTTGTTTGTCTTTCGGCTTTTCCCGGTTAGGGGTCGCCACAGCGGAACTCCGGTCCGCTAATAATTGGCAGTTGGTTTTTATGGTGTCGAGTTGCCAGCCCGATGCCCAACCTTCAACGAAGGCACACCCATTCAACGCATGTCTTTCGAACGCCCACTAGACCGCGGGGAGGACATGCAGACTCTACATAGAAGGCGCACTCCCAATCCAAGCCGAGAATTGAACAGGAGAACCTCTTGCTGTGAGGCAGCAACGCTACCGCTGCACCACCGTGGAAGTAAAAAAAAGTGATGTTGGAAATAAATCTGTTGTTAGAAAAGACATGCTGTTTCTCCCATTGTGCTAACAATATGTTCACATAACTGTTGGCACAGGGGGTACCCATCACTATACCTATTTTTTGTCTATAATATTCACCTGCATACATAAAAATATTATTTTCCAACACTTTCAGTAAATAGACATAAAAGATCCACTTGTTTTTCACTACAGAGGCCATGATCTAGTAAAAATAATCTGACAAATTCCAAACCTATGTTATTAGGTATTACTGTAAATAATGAATAAGTATCCAATGTTACAAGCAAATAATTTATATTACAGCCCATACTAGAATAGTGTGTAAACAATTGTGTTAGGAATGGATTTTTGTCTTTTATTCAGATTTTAAGTCTTATTAACCATTACATTACGATCACTATTCACATGTCTTGACCAGGAGAACACTTCCATTGCAGTAAAATCATTGAAGTCTCTCTGTAATTTACACATCTTTTGTTGTTTCATGCAAGATTCATAGACAGAGATATTAGCGATGACTTCCTCAAAGTATGTCTTAGTTGTAGATGTTGAAAATCTATCAAAGAGAGAACGTTGTTTCTGTAGTAGAGTATCAATTAATGACTCAAGTGATTTGAAATAGTCGGTCAATAACTGTATATAAGCAAAACTGGCGTCTAAATTCAGTTTCTGCAAGTTCTTCAATAATTCTGGATGGGAAGTACCATAGGTAGGCATTACAGGAATCCATAGACCCTTTGGTACAACTCTATAATGCAGGCATGCCTCCATGTGCAATCTTTGCCATTGATAATGTTTAAGTTTAAACTGTTGATTTTTCAATTTCTTTAACACTGTCTCTTAATATTTCCAAGTCCGTACCTGCAGCGTCGGTATCAGTCTCTTTCTCAATAGATTTCATGCACAGCAAATGATTGCTTCCTGTATGAAGCACCTGATTGTGAAATTCCACTTTATGTTGAATTTGTGAAGTACCGGGGTTAAAATCTAACTCCAGGTGTATGCCTTCCACCATGGTAGTTATTCGGTAAAAGAATAAATACACTAATAAGGTAAATCAAGCGATGAACCAACAGTACATAAAAACAAATAAGATAATAAAGATAAATGCACTGTTATCAGCAGTCAGTAAACTTTAATAAAAAATAATAAAACTGAATGCAAAGGTAAGTGCTTTAAGTGCTTTCATAGAACACTCTACTTCTTCAGACCATAAAAACTGCACCAGAGTATATATAATAAAAGTTACCTACATCCATTTGCCAATAGAAAAATAGATATAAGTCACATGACACTTAAAAAAGACAAACTCATTGGCATCTCCTTTTCTTTAGTTTAGGTCTTAGAGACCTTATCATTCAAGCCCCCTTCTTTGTCAGCCTGTAAGCATAAAATCCAAAACAGTTCTCTCTGTTAAGTTTCATTCCAGATGTCGCCCAACCTCCCATTGTCTTTGATTATTTCTACTACTTTAAATTTAAATGCATGTCCCTGATTAGTTTCTGCTACATGCTTCACTAGAGGGGTGTTATTGTTATTAGTTCTTATGTCCCTCTTATGCTCCCTTATCCTTTCCATCAATTTATGTCCCTCATATGCTCCCTCATCCTTTCCATCAATATAAGATTCGTTTTACCTATGTAAACTTTATGACGTAACATACATTGTGCTAAGTAAATTAAATCCTTTGTCTTACATATAGCAGCAACATTAAATTTATCTTCTTAGTAATGAGATGTATAAATATATTATCTGAATCTACTGGATGACAGAAATGATGTGCATTACAAGGAGATGTACCAAGCTTATTTACATAAGCCCTATCTTTATAATTATTATAACATAATAACCTCTTCAGTGATTTTTTATTTCTAAAAGTAAACATAGGTGCTGTTCCTATCACACTTTTAACTTCCCTGTCTGATGTTAGGATATGTCAATTTCTGATAATATCACATACAAGTGATATCACTTGAATAAGTAAGATTTATATTCTACGAAAGTGGTTACCTTTGTATTCAGCTTTATTGTATTTTATTAAAGTTTAAAGGCAAAAAACAAGCAAAGGCAAGGCTCCAGGTGTATACCATATTGAACTAGAACACCCTTCTTATACTTTCAATCATAGTCACATAATCAACCATTTAACATTTAAAGGCATAGAAACACATATAAAAAGCATATCAAAATACATAAAAAATATAAAATACACATACAATACACATGTATAAGAACATAAAGCTATCTACATAATGGTCTTGTTTTTAGAATGGGTCTCAAAGGTATATGGTCATTAAGCCCATGTCCTACATCTGCCCTTAATCTCACAATCCAGTCAGCCTCTAACCCTTCCGTTCTACTTCTAGTATCACCTCCCCTTTGGTTCTCAAAACACCTCCCCAAAAACCATAAACCTGAAAATATGTTGGTCATTGGTTTCACTCACGTTTAGCCAGTGCATTAAATGCATTTTATGTGACTATGATTGAATGGTATAAGAAGGGTGTTCTAGTTCAATATGGTAAACATCTAAAGAAGCATCTTGTGAAAGCGCTTGTGTTTGCTGTTATTAAATCTTTTGGAGAACCTGGAGCCTTGCCTTTGCCTTATTTGCCTTTGGACTGTTTATTAGTTGTTGCAGAGGTACCTGGTTATCGTTGGGATATTTTTATCTTTTTCTTATATTTTATTAAAGTTTGCCAACTGCCAATATGGTGCATTATCTTTGCTAACTTATTTTAATTTTGTTTATTCTTTTGTTTTAAAATTCTTTACTTGCAGTCCTTAAATGAGTATGCTGTTGATGATTTGCTAAAGCACAAGTATCTTGTACAGTGCACAAAATGCTACCTGTATTTAAAGAAAACACCTGATAACACTGGTGACTTGTGTTCCTCATGTCAAACGTTTGATGATTTGCTTACTGTTATTAGTAGTAAATCTAGACTTGCGGATGATGATTGCACTTGTGCAGTTGCACAGCTTGTAAAAATGTTGTTGCATATATTAATGACTGGGCTGCTGAGATAAGCAATATTAGGTAAAGTACAAATAGAAAACATTTTGGAAAGGAAGTGTCTATTGTCAGTAAATATCACTCAACCCATATTAAACATGACAGTACCAATGACAACTTTGTAATTCAGTATACAAATATTCAGCAATGAGATGAATCAGAACATGTAGAAGAAAATTAAAAAAAAGAAAGAAGTGAAGAAGTTCACAACAAATAAAAAGGAAGAAAAAGAAACTGATGGTCTATAATGCAGGGAGAATTTATACTAAGAAGGAAACTGTTTCGTTATGTAACACAGAGATTACAGGGATTGATAACATAATTCAATCAGAAAGTGTTCATTCCACAGAAAAGGAAATGATTTTTCCATCAGAGACAATAAGAAAAAAGAGTCAAAGGGCAGGTGGACTTAAATTTACCAGAAACAGGCTTGAATAATTATCAATGAACAACATTAGTAAGGAAATCATTTGCAACATATGGTCAGGAACAACAATTGATTCAAATTGTAAAAAAGCCTGCCAGGAAATGGAACATACTACACTGTCAGGCTTTACCACCACTGATGTGCAGTGATCATGGGAATATAAAAGTTAAAATGCTGCTACATGATAATTCTATCTAACTGAAATCTAAACCAGTGCACAAAAGATTAATAACAGACTAAATGGAAGCAAAACAATCACTTGTAAAACTAATTAGAGTGATGTGTTTAGTGGAAAAACTACAGAAGAAGTGTGACAAATTTTGAAAGAAAAATTGAAGCAGAAAATAAAAAAAATGTTAAATATCAGAATCTAGGCACACAAGGTTAGGAATATATATTTCTATAAGAACAAGATACTTGATTAAGGTAAGAGACAACAAATATAAAGAATTAAAAAGATGCTGAACTATAACTTGAAAGCTGAAATAAACAAGTTGGACAGACAAATTAGAGTGGGAGACAAGATCAAGGAAAACTTTATATAAAGATGGAACATAACAAGAAACAGTTTTATAGATACTCAAGGTATGGTAGGAGTAATGTCATAGAAATCGATTATCTGTGTGTAAGGTTTAAAATTTATTCGTAAATATAACAGAGTATAGATATATTTACAAAATCGTATGCAAAGTAGTTTTACTCCATGGGTGATAAGTTGTCCTAGTAACATCCACGTAACTTCAGATAATGAAATTAAATTATATTTTAAAAGAACTACACACACTGGACCCAAACAAAGCATGGGGTGGAGGTGGAATTAGTAGTAATGACCTCAGAACACTTTGGCATAAACTTTTACAGTACCTTTATCAATGTTATTCATTAGATCATTTAAGTATGAGAAGATTCCTCAAGACTAGTGATGAGCATTTGTTAAATCTACATTTAAGAGAAAGGGAAATAAGAAAAGGCCAAAATTATACAAACCCATAAGTTTACTTTGATGTTTGGTAAATGTATTGAAGGTTATTTTATTTTTATTTTCAGAATTTGAAAGGTTGGGACTTGAAACCATCCATCATGCATAAGTTGAAAATAAATCTGCAACTGTCTGTAACATGATGATGTATTAACAATATATTAACAGCTATAAGTAAAAAATTGTGCAGTTGTGTAATTTATGTAGACTTAACTTCAGCTTTTGATAAGGTCATATACAAAACACTGATCAGTAAGTTGGAACAACTAGGTATCGATAGACTCTTGATAAGATGGATAGCAGCATGGCTTACAAATGGGACATAGCAAGTATCATACAGCAATTGGACAGGTGAAATCCTACTCAGGTTGCCCCACAGGGCTCTGGCCTAGGCCCATACATGTTTAAATTGTATATTTCAGATCTGTCTTTTTATATAAGGTGTTCTACAGTCTGTATGCAGGTGACTTACAAATGGATAAGCTGATTACATGTGTTACATTTAGGACATGTCTGCAAATGAACTTGGCTAAATTGACCATTTGGGCACAGGAGAATAATATGCTGATGAATACATCAAAAACTACGCACATGAGATTTGTGAGACATAGATTGAAAGTTGAATATTTAATACAGCACACAATGATTGAAATTGTAGATTTGTTTAAGGACCTTGGGTAAATGGGTATATCCAGCTTTGAATTTTTCTTTATCAGCCAGCTGGTTAATAATAGTTATGTAATTATAAATTGTATATAAAGATTTATAAAGTCTAGGAAACCAGGAATGTTGAAGTCATTGAATATGCAATAACTTTGGGCCACGGTGGTGCAGCGGTTAGCGTTGTTGCCTCACAGCAAGAGGTTATCCCATTCGATTCTCGGCTGGCGCGCCTCCTGTGTGGAGTCTGCATGTTCTCCCCGCGGTCATATGACATTTAAAGACATGCAGGTAGGTGCATGCATGAATAGGTGCACCTTCTTTGAAGGTTGGGCGTCGGGCAGGCAACTCAGCACCGTAAACTCCACTGCCAGTCATTAGCAGACCAGAGTTCCACTGCGGTGACCCCTAACTGGGAAAAGCCGAAAGAAGAAGATAAGAAAAAAAGTATGAGTAAACTGGGAAGAGTTTAGTGGAAATATACCAAGGGCATCCATGAATTTGAATATTTAAGTTATTGTGAAAGAATAAAATATCTAAACTTGTATTGTGTCTCATATAGACATTTATGAGGAGACCTGATTCAGGTTTATAGGGTATTTAGAGACAACTACCCTCTGAGAATATTTGGGGTTATCAAAAATAGTAGAGAATCATCAGATAACATATGCAGATTATATAGGAATGAGAGTTTTACTAAATTGATTGTCTGAGAGAGTAGCTGATGCTTGGAATAGACCACCAAGTTCCATTAAAGCAATCACTAGTTTAAGTATTTTGAAGAACAACCCATACTCGTATTATAAGAATAACTGTTGGTATATCGGCAGGCTAGAAGGGCATTATTGATTGTGCATAAAATAATTGTGTGTGTGTGTGTGTGTGTGTGTGTGTATATATATATATATATATATATATATATATATAAAGGAAACTGTTCCTAACCCCATTCCTTCTGATAAATAGAGGAGGACAATGGATAAGTTAGAGTGGGAAGTGTATTCTTTGAGTAATTTAACTTTCAAGATTTTAAATTGCCAAGCCCACATGTTAAAGTATTTGCTTGTCTCTTTTGAAAATATGCAGAGTTCAGTGGTTAACTTTTCCTGTTCTGATGTAAAATGTTCTTCAACTGCTTCTATGATAGCTCTTTCTTATGTGACTAAAACATACTCTGCGCTTATGACACCACTAATTCTGCATCCGTAACATCTGTTTTTGGATTTCTTTTAATGAGACTTATGTGATTTTGCTCTCAAAACCTCTCTGATGAAGACAGATTTTAAATTCTCCCATAAAGACTCCCATGTTAAGTTGTCAATCTCGCCTTCATTCTTGCTGGATGGGTTCGGAGCCGATCCTCGGCTCCGACTCGGCACTTGCTTAGCTTGAGAACTCCTTTTACCAGCTCGAGGCAACCCTATATCCCATGATGCAAGGCGGAACTACCTCAGATCTCGTTTGCCGCTTTGCAAAGAGGTCTCCTTTTTTGCCAGCTGAGGTAAGTTTGAGTTTTTCAAACAGCTTAGTCAGGGTTTATCTTCCCCTATTTTCCTATTTTTAATGTATATTGTCCATACATTCACCCTATTCCCCTTATAGTTTTAAAAATATTGTTACTTTATAGAAAGTTAAAAAGTTTTCAGTTAGGCCTAGGCCTCCCTTATTAATCCCTATCTGTGTGTCTGTGTTGTGGGATTAATTTGTGTGACTGTTTTGGGGTGTGTTTGTGAGTATATTGTTACTCTTTTCTTAGGTTATGTCTAGGGAGGTAAAGGTCTCGGGCTTCAAGAAGTGTGACTCGTGCTGTCAGAAAATGTCTCTGACAGACGGTCACACTTCTTGTGTTTACTGCCTGGGGCCTTTACACCTGCAGGACTCCTGTGCTTTGTGTCACTCTTTTAGCCAGCGAGTCCTGCAGGAAAGGAGGAATAAGTTAATCCTCCGTGGCTTACTAAAGCCGGAAGGTTCATCCACTAAACCTGGGTCCAGTAAGCCTTCCAAGCCATCTAAGGGTCAGGCTACAGCTTCCAAGCCTTCCCCGGTGGCTCCGACTCCTTCGGAGTCGAGATCGGCTCCGGCCGGAGCCGATCTTTCTTCTTCTCAGCTAGGGTCGGTGCCGATCGGTTCCGACACCCAATCTGCTGTTGCCTTGTCGGCTCCGGCTGGAGCCGACACAGTATCCAGTATCGGAGCCGAGAAGCCTTCGGCTCCATCTGGAACCCATAGGACGTCGGCTCCGATGACTTCATCCAAGAAGAGATCTCGGTCCCCGTCTTTGGAATCTATCCACTCGGCTCCGGGGTCTCCTCTTTTGTCGGAGCGGAGTCATCGGAGCCGATCTTCGAGATCTTCCAGGCTGTCTGACGACGATTTAGAGAGGGTGGTAAGCAGGCTGTTAAAGTCGCAGGCACTGGCCCAAATGCTCCATAGCCCGTCTCAGCAGACTTCGGCTATTGCTTCACCCCTTGAACTTCCTCCTCCAACTCTCCACCAGAGTTCGGAGCCGGAGCTTCTCGGGACAGCAACTGTGTCGGCGCCGGAACCGATACATCCTTTTTCAGCTCCGTCGTCTTCGGCTCCGATCTCCTCCTTGAGACCTTCCTTGGAGGGATCCGGTCGTCGAGTTTCCCTTGTTGGCTCCGAGGGGGCTAGTGGCATCGGACTCTTGTCCGACCCCGCTCTCCCTCTCGGGGCTTCGGCTTTGGTAAGCTTGGCACCGACATCAGCCTCGGAGCCTTCTCTCTCAGTGGAGCCGGGAATTCCTATTTCCTCGGAACGGGAATATTCCGGTCTCCCGGGGAGGGGAGCCTTTGAGGTGATGAAGAGTGTCCTGGCACCTGAGCCAGGTCAACGGTCCATCCCTCTAGCTCCTCCCTCTTCGGTGCCTGTAGACGCCTCTTGCCAGCCTCTTGCTCTCAGGCCCAGGGATCCATCGCCCCAGGTTTCCCCATTGGGAATATCTTCCTCTTCCGAGGTTTCTCCTGATCCTACAGGGGAACCCCCTCGGAAGAGGAAGTGTAAGAGGAAACACACAGACTCCCCTGAGTCTACTACATCTGATACCGACTTAGATGAGTCGGAGGGTTCCCCACGATCCCCCTCTGAGGATGTCTCCTTTTCAGACATCCTTGAGCTCCTCAAACAGAAGGGGAATTGGCCCTCCATTGACCCCTCCGAGGATGAGTCGGTATACCTGGAGGCTTTGGATCCCGACCCTCCACCTCCTGGGTGTCTCCGCCTTTCGACCCACTTATGCAGGTAGTGGCTCGGAAGGCGTGGGCAGCTCCAGATTCTGTGGAACCTGTCCCCAGGAGACCATCCAAATTTATTACGGCCCCTACGGACAAGCAGTTTCTTTCCAAGGGCGTCTCTGTGGATGCTATGGTGGTGGCGGCCACTAAGAAGGAACTGGCGGATCCTTCAGTACCTGTCCATCCTCCTAACAAAGATTCTAGGACCATGGACAGGTATGGAAAGCGGATGTTTTCTTCAGCGACCTTTACTATGCGTTCGCTGAACTACCTTTGTCACTTCACCAGGCTTCAAAGAGATATTCTCAAGGAACTAGGTGAAGTGGTCCAGGATCCTTCTGCTGCTGGGGCTCAAGAAAAGATTGCCTCACAGCTAGCAATCCTAAATTCCTTATCCAACTCCTCCATGCGGCTCATATCCTATGCAGCCGATGGAGCGAGCAGGGCCGCAGGCACAGGAGTGGCTCTTAGACGTCAAGCCTGGATGCGGCTTTGTAATTTTGCGGACCCCTTTAAGGTGTCCTTCACCAATACCCCCTTTGACGGTTCGGCTTTGTTCGGACCTCAGGTGAAGGAAACCTTGACCAGGTGTGAGCAGGACGGTAAAACTCTTTCTGCCGTTGGAGTCCATTTTTCCACCCCTTCTAGACCCTATCCCAAGGGTCAGAAGGGAGGGAAGATGTGGTTCCGCAAAGGCCAAGGAGCTACACCGGACACACGTGGTCAGTTTGCCCCCAGAGGCAGAGGGGGTAACAATAATAGACGCCGCCCTAGAGGCAGGGGGGGGTCCTCAGAACCAGGGCAACAGGGAGTCTCTTCCTGAGAAGCCCTTTCAGCACCCCTGAGGTGTTGCCCGACTGTCCACCCTTGGAGGCAGTCGGGGAAAGGATTTCGCTGTACCCAGTAGCCTGGCATTCCCTTTCACAAGATATGTGGGTACAGTCGATCATATCCGAGGGTTACAAAATCCCCTTCGAAAGGTATCCCGTACCTCAACAATCCCTTCTAGACATCTCACCCGGTCAAAGGGATTTGGCAGAACAGGAGGTTTCAAAACTCCTAGAAAAAAGAGCCATCCAGACTGTTCCGGCAGACCAAGTAGGATCCGGCATCTACTCGAGATTCTTTTTGGTCCCCAAAAGGACGGGAGATTGGAGACCAATATTAGACCTGAGCAGTCTAAACAGATTTGTCAAGAAGGCAAGATTCCGGATGGTCACGCTTCAGTCCATTCTGCCCTTTCTGGGCAAGGACAACTGGATGTGCTCTATAGACCTTCAGGACGCGTACTATCACATAAAGATTCACAGGCGCTCCAGAAGGTTTCTCCGCTTTCGGCTAGGGACCAGTCATTACCAATTCAGAGCCCTGCCCTTTGGCCTCACTTCAGCCCCCAGAGTGTTTACCAAATGCATGGCAGTGGTCACAGCTCATCTGAGACGTCAAGGATTCCAGGTGTTTCCTTATTTAGATGACTGGCTCCTCTCCGCCACCACCAGGTGTCAGCTTCTTCAGACCAGAGACTACACTCTGCAGCTTTGCAGGAGTTTGGGAATTTCAGTGAATTTAGAAAAAGCTTCTCTGCGGCCTTGCCAATCTATCACCTTTATAGGCGCAGAATTAAACCCCGTCAAAATGTTAGCCAGACTAACAGATCAAAGAATTCTGGACATCCAAAAATTGCTCGATTCTATTGCAGAGCAGCAAGGTCAAAGCCAGATTGATACTAAAGGTTCTAGGTCTTATGGCTGCGGCCATTGTTCTTCTACCACTGGCTCGCTTCCACATGCGTCTTCTGCAGTGGATGTTATTCACTCAGTGGTCGTTCCACAGTCTTCCGATGAGGCACGAAATCTTAGTCACACAATCGTGCAGAACTCATCTGAACTGGTGGATATCTTCCCTCTTCTTCATCAGGGCCGACCTTTTGTTCCCCTCCTCCAGTTGCCACAGTTACTACGGATGCCTCTCTGATCGGGTGGGGGGGGCATTATCAGGGCAGGATGGTCCACGGGACGTGGCAACCCATAGAATACCATCTGCACATAAATGTCCTGGAGATGAGAGCGGTGCTTTTAACGTTGCAAGCCCTCAACGACTTTCTTCCCAGGGGGACTATTGCAGTACAAACGGACAACATGTCCGTGGTCTGGTACATCAACAAGCAGGGCGGGACCAGGTCCTATCCGTTGTGTCGAGAAGCTCTCAGACTTTGGCAATGGGCAATCTCCTCTCATCGGTTTCTGATAGCAAGGCACATCGCCGGCAAGTCCAACCTCTTGGCGGACAGGCTGAGCAGATCCATTCTCATGCCTCACGAGTGGTCTCTCAATCAATCTGTAGTGGACCAGATTTTTCTGAAGTGGGGCACACCTTGTTGCGATCTTTTGCTACACCCCAAAACAACAAGTGCCCGATTTCTTCACTCTCTTTCCCCTACCAGGCCAACCCTGAGAGACTCTCTAACCCAGGATTGGCCCGAGGACTTCTGCACGCTTTTCCTCCTTTTCCCTTGATTCCACAAGTCATTCAGAAAGCCACCGCTTTGAGGGCCAAGTTGATTCTCATTGCCCCTTACTGGCCTCGACAAATTTGGTTTCCGTCTCTGCATCGTCACCTCCTGGTGCAGCCCTGGCATCTGGACCCAGTTCCGGATCTCTTGATCCACCAGTCGGGTCAACAGCACCGGGCCATTCATTCTCTCAACCTCACTGCTTGGTTGCTCCACTTCCTTCCCTAGCCAGGCTTCCTATGATCTCTGATCCGGTCAGAGATATCTTAATGGCTTCTTTAAAGTCGTCCACCAGAACCGTTTATGCTAGCAAGTGGCGACGTTTTTCCATTTGGGCAAATTCCAAAAATATTGATCCCTTTACTGCTCCTGTGCATTCTGTTTTAGATTTCCTGGCTGAAGTTTTTCAGTCAGGATCTTCTTCATCTACAGTTAAAGTTCAACTGGCTGCTATTTCCAAGTATCATGTTGGCTTGCAAGATCATAACATTATGTCTCATAGACTATGCAAGGCCTTTCTGAGAGGAGTGTTTCTCCTAAAGCCGCCAATAAAACATCCTCCTCCACAATGGGATCTAAATTTAATGTTGGCATCCTTAATGTTACCACCCTTGAACCGTCTGCTTCATGTTCATTGAAATTATTGACCTGGAAAACTATATTTTTACTGGCTGTCACTTCAGCAAGAAGGGTTTCCGAGATTCAAGCTCTCTGCATCCGTTCCCCTTACTTGGTTTTTCACAAGGACAGGGTATCCTTAAGAACGAACCCGTCCTTTCTCCCCAAAGTTGTTTCTCAAACCAATATTAATCAATCCATCGATCTACCAGTCTTTTTCCCAAATTATTCTGACAGAGCTGAACAAAAGCTTCATTTTTGGATGTCCATCGTCAGCTCAGGTACTATTTGCATAGAACGAAACAATTCAGGAAATCGGACCAATTATTTGTCTCCTATGCAGAAAACAGGAAAGGTCTCCCAGTGTCTAAAGTGACCTTATCCAGATGGTTGTCTTCCACCATTTCTTATGTGTATTCACTCAGAGGCAAGCAACTACCTTCTAAACCGAAAGTACACTCAACCAGGAGTCTATCCACTTCTGCAGCCTTTCAGGATAGACTACCCATTGATACCATTTGTGCAGCAGCTACTTGGGCCACTCCTCATACCTTTGTCTCTCATTACAAGTTAGATTTGGCCTCCAGAGACAGGGCCAGTTTTGGTTCCACAGTTCTCAAGAGTCTGTTCCATTGAGCCACCCGGGATACAGGTGCTAGGGACACGGTCCCATCCAGCAAGAATGAAGGCGAGATTGACAACTTAACATTTAGAAGTTATGTACCTACCATAACGTTCCATGTTAGTTGTCTTCTCTCGCCTTCTTTCTTGTGTCCCTCCCTCCTTCCCCCTGGCCTGGACAGATCTTGAAGAGTTCCTCTTATCAGGTTGTTTCCTCCTGAGCCTTCATTAGAGGACTCCTTTATTATGAGCTTGGGTTTCCTAATATATGTTAGGTTAGTCCTTAGCAGGGTAGGTTAGCTACCAAACGAGATCTGAGGTAGTTCCGCCTTGCATCATGGGATATAGGGTTGCCTCGAGCTGGTAAAAGGAGTTCTTAAGCTAAGCAAGTGCTGAGTCGGAGCCGAGGATCGGCTCTGAACCCATCCAGCAAGAAAGAAGGCGAGAGAAGACAACTAACATGGAACGTTATGGTAGGTACATAACTTCTAATTTTTGGACTTTCTTCTGCTGAAGCACTTAAGAAGTGTGATGAAAGGGGAAAACAGATTTCAAGAAGTAGCACAACTTTTTGAACCTTACTTTTGTTCTTTACTCAACCCGCTTCCCCAACAAACAGTTTAAACAGCAAGGGACAAGTAATCAAGTAAGTAAAAACATTGGAACAAAGGATCTACAAAGATGGGAAACTCCTCAAAAAGTCAAGGACAGTCTTCATAGTCTACATGATTATCTGCTGGTTCAGACTCCCTCTCCCCACCCTGGCATCCGTTCCATGTCTCTCAGATAATCTCAGAGAGGTGATTTGAATGTAATCCAATCAGGATACTCTTAGCAGTGGGAGCCCCTCCCTCCTTTCTAGAGAATTCCTACCTGCCCAGAAAACCAGATTAATCTATTCCCCCCATTTCACACAATGTGCTGTTGCCTAGGTAGTAATAGAATCCGTGCCTCTCAGTCTTTTAGGCAAAGGTCATTATGCAAGGATTTTTTTTTTTAGTTCCCAAACCAGAAGGATCCTGGAGGCCAGTACTGTATCTTTCATATCTAAATCCCCCTATTAAGATTTGTACGTACCAAATGGGGCATTATGTTCAGTGATGGGTCTGATAAGGGAAGAATACAAGAGGAATGTCTCTGTTTTATATATTAGTGTTTTTAAAGATGAGTAAATTATTTTTAAAATCAAGAAGAATGATACCAGATGAATAAAATGATAATTTAATTTACTGATGTGTTGGAGTTATTTAATTTATGTATTTTTAAAATTATGCACTGTGTCTTTCTTCAGAATGCTTTCCATGTTTTGGCTCCTTAATTCACAAATTAGTAGGGGGTGCTTCAGTGTGTGGGTAACAGTTCTTTGGACAACAATGCATTAATGTTCTTCTGTATGCTAGGCACCATACCTATACATGCTGCTGAGTCTACACCTCCTCAATCTGTCAAGGCTGTGTTTCTACAATCGGTAGCTGCTTCATTTTCAAAAATATAACCTGGATGCTACATTTTGGTAGAAAGTAAGCTTTCATATGCTTCTTAGGATATTTTTCATTGTAATGGGTGCCTTTTTTGTTACTTTGAATCCCTTTCTCATGCCTGGTAATGCTGTATTTGAGTTAATTTTTGACACTAGCAATTGTGCGTATTGCAGAAATCTCCCTTTAACTCATTACAGCCTAGTGACATCTCCGGGGATTTCTGCAGTTACGTCTTTCTGACGCCTAGAGGCGTCAAATATTGCTTGTTCATATTTACATTAATAATTCCAAAACCATGCTACAAACACAGTATTAGAAAATTTCATCTTAAAGTTCACACAATGGCAAACAAAACTATATTGATATTTGGCATCTGCCTAGTGTAGATAGAGGTATTGAATATTATTTGTGTACTATTGATTTGTTTTGTAATAATTCTAATATTTCTGTAAATATCATTCCAATCAAATGACATAGAAAGAACTACTTAGCCTCATCTGAAAACTCACAGCTGAATGAAGAAATTTCTGCCACCAGTGTGTGTGTTGCATGAATAGTTACAAAGATATTGCAAGTTGTTTATATACTATTACATAATTCATTTTTACTGTGGTTGTTGTGCTTTATAAAATACCTAAATTGAATGCATGCAACCACCATGCCTCTCAACTGTACAGATTTTCACAGACTGTCCAGATTTTTTCCTCATATTTTGGTTTGTTCCTCAAAAACAAAACATGATTTTTTGATAAATCACTGGGATGATCTAAGGATTAAAGTCACTAAATATTGATATGTATTTGAGTTTCAAACTTCATATCCCTCTGAAAATGCATGCTAACACAAATCCTGTTATTGTAGCAACTCTCTAAGTTTAAAACAGTAATGTTTAAAATGTGTACCTATTTTTGGATTTTTGTTTCCCCGATTATGTCAGGCTTTGTCCAGTTTTTTGTGCTAAGAGGTATGGCAACCACTGTAAAGTTTACTTTGTGCTGAATAGTTTGCCATTTACAGTTTTTAGGAACAATTATGGTTCTAGAGTTATGAGCATTTAATTGAACTGTGAAGTGAAAACTTCATTTTTCAAAAGGCTCAGGCCAAGCCCACTGGGAGTTTGAGTGCAAATTAAAAAAAAATCCATTGGAGGGACTGACTTAAGTTAAATCTTAGTTTTTGTGGGAACAGCATTACAGTAGATATTTCAGAGAAGCTGTTGCATCTGGTACCATATTTTCTGACAGTTTCCTTCTGTGCGTCTTTTTTTCTTTAACTTTGTGAAGTAGACATAATAATCCCTTGCTTTAATGAATTCATGTCATCTCCTAGATGGATGTTTCTTTGAATGCTGAATCAACAAATTTTTAAAACTCTACAGGCCACTTTTCAGCAATCATCAAAATTTTTTTTGTTTGCTGCACCTCCCCACTCTACCCCCATGTGTGAGACAAACCCCCATTATCAACTTGTATATACTAACTCCAGGATTCCAACAATGGGGAAAAGGACAACAGCTATGATTGCTGAAATCAGTTTTCAGCAGTGTTGATTCAATGATTCATCAGTAATTTGTCAACAGTTGACAAATTACTGTCATAGTAATGTTGAGGAAATCGGTCATTTCGATGTATTTTAAGTAGATACATTTCTTTTGTAGGACGTCTTACTGCTTGCTTCTTATGCTGTTGCATATTATAAAAGCCTATGCTGAAGATCATAGCCTTTGTTTTTCCATTCTGTTCCCATAATCTGTGATGGACCCCAACTGCTGGTATGTTTAGTTACCTGCCTGATATATATAGGTGTGCATTTAGGACAGTTAGTGATGTACCTTGCTTACTGTATTTTAGTTTTACTGCATGATAGTTTCTTTCTGACATTCGTGAGATTTTTCTGTTTGGTTTAAGTTGCAGCCTTATTACGACTTCTGATATTTGTATTATACTGCACACGGGCAGATAATATTTGTATCTTTACATACTTTCCTGAGAAATTACTTACCAAGGCTAATGTTTAGTTTGTCCAGAGGTTTTCGGTCATGTTTAGTTCCTTGTCCTTCCCTGGGAAGCACTTCTCAATCCAGCTTTCCAGGCTAGTCCTTTAATAATCTTTGTGTGTCACTGAAATTGGTCATTGGCATCTCTTGTTAAACTCAAGTCTGTGCAGTAACAGGCCACTGCATTGGTGGTAAGTCATACATAACCATACTTATCATTCCAGATGTCATCCTGTTTATGTGTATGTTCAGGTTAAAGAATGTGTATTTGTTTTAGACTATAAGACCTTTGGGCTCCTATAGAATATTCATAAACACAGTAAGAGTTTATTCACGTCTCTTTCTCAGTAGCCTGATGTAGTATGCGGCAAAAATGAAAATTGTCTTGTTTTATGAGTGTTGCACACAGTAAGCATTGTTTTAACTTTTTTCAGGGTTCACTGCTTCCACTACCTCATTCCGTTGGCTAAACAGGGGAATTATGCCATTGTGGCAAATGTAGAAAATATGGATTATGACCCTTTAGTTGTGGGGCTGAATAAGGACATTGGTGCCATAGAGGAAGCAATGGGAGCAAGTTTACAGCAACATAAGTTTCAGTACATCTTTGAAGGTAAGATACAACTGTAGCATTTTACAGGAATATTCACAGTTAATGTTTAAATTGTGTATATTTGTAAGACCTATCTTAAAGTTTGTAGTTAAAAATGAGCAGCAATAAAAAACTCAACTTATTTAAAGAGTTGTCCTTTCATCATGTTATAAAATTGCCACTAGAGCTGTTCAAAGCTTCTATTCAGAAGTGGGCCATGTGATGGACTCTTTGTGGTAGAAAGTTTTTATTGTGTAGTATATTTGCTTTTTCCTTTTCATTAGGAGCAGTACACTGAGCAAGGAAAAAGGGAAATGCAGATATATGCAAAGAATGAAGATGCTGCTTACAGAAAGAAGCAGTCTTGTCATCATGGCTATATACTTTCGAGATATCTGCGTTTGACTGGAATGAAATAAGTGAAATTCTGTAGGGGTATTAGGCTGAAAGTCCTGCTGGCCTGTTCTACTTTGACTTTATAGACTGAAGTTGGACATTCCTACCCCCACATGCCTACTATGTGAACTATAATTATGCACGTGTACCTTATGCATCCTTACCTCCTTTGGTGTAACCAGACATGCACCATGCTTGCCACGGCATGACATTTTTAAAATTGTTTTATCAGAGATATGCTAGAACTTAATTTTAAAAACTGACATATCTGTCATTATTTACAGTTATTATTGTGTTATGTACTTTTTTTCCTTGAATATCCTTTTGAATGTTTTTTTTGTGCTTAAAGGTCATGCACATAAGGGAGAGCATATTTTAGTTACAGTTCAGAGTCCCACAATTAGGGCCATTTTAACTTGAAAAGTAAGCATACTTCTTTTTTAAGCTATGTCTCTCAAAAGAACAGTTTCTTACTGTTTACAGTCTTTGTTTTCCAGTTTAGTTCAAGCTGGTTTATAACTCTCAGGCTCATCCACAAACAGGTCTTTGGTTCTCTTTCCTCAGCTAGGCTGCTGGAATTCCTTTGAATAAAGACACCATCCTGATATCCTTTTATGTACATCCATTGTGTATCTCAAAAATGTTCTCCCCAGATTTCCAAGATGGCTGCACATCAAGTAACAGCTTAATTCTAGCTATCCTGTTATGAAAACAGAAACATAACAGAGAAAGGTGGCACAGTGGTTAGCATTGTTGCCTCACAGCAAGAGGTTCTTTGTTTCAGTTTGTGGCTGGGGGCACATTTGTGTGGAGTCTGCATGTCCTCCCTGCATTTGCGTGGGTTTCCTCCAGGTGCTCCGATTTCCTCACACATTCCAAAGACATGCATCTGGACCATTTCTCCCTGGGCCTCTGCAGAAAATTGTGCTTTCCCTATAAACAAATTTTAAATAAATAAAAGGAAGCTAGTGGATTTATATTTCTGGGTAAATTTCATTAACTGGCAAGTAAGTGCACTGCCTGAATGCTAGGAAAAAACAAATGCAGAGGACCTGAATGGAAATCCACTACAAAAGGTGAGGAAAAAAACACTGACTGGGAGAAGTACTGTAACTGTTCAGCAAAAAGCAGTGCAAGCTCCAGGCATACCACCCAGCAACCTAGAGGAAAGTATAAGACAAGTGCACACAGACTTGATTAAACAAAACACTGATGGAGTATATCAACTCAAATAAAAAAAGGCTGGAAAAAATGGAAGAAGCTTTAAACAGATTTTCAGATGAGGTGATAAAACTGCAAAAATCAGAGGTCGAAAAGAAGAAAAGGCTGTCTGAATATGAGAAAAGAGATGTTTTGAAAAAGAGAAATAGAGGAAGGAACACATAGGGAAATCATGAGATTTTCTGCTGTGCCAGAGAACCTGGAAGGAACTAGACTGTATTAATTTTATGAAATCAAAAATAACCAACTGGACTGGTATTCCAAGGCAGGTGTTTTTTAACTGAAAGGGCACTTTGTGTGCATGCTTATAACCTGGCTATGAGAAAGCAACCTATACCTTTAATAGTAAAGATGCAGTCCTATCAGCAGGAGGAGTTCATGCTGACAAAACTG
Source organism: Protopterus annectens (assembly GCF_019279795.1). NCBI lineage: Eukaryota > Metazoa > Chordata > Ceratodontiformes > Protopteridae > Protopterus > Protopterus annectens. The sequence continues at coordinate 1,368,778,469 of NC_056745.1, forward strand.
TGGCAAAAAGACGAAAGTACTAAAAGTAGGAGACAGCAGAGTGTTTGTGGAGAATAATTACTCATCGTACACCAGGCAGAAGCAGAGTGAATTTATTTTGCTGTTCAGGGAATGTCAAGAAATAGGCATGAGATTCAAACTGCTGTATCCGTCTATCTTCAAAATATTCCCCAGAGGGACAAAATCATTTTTTGATTTAGTACATGCTAAGGAGGAAATACAAAAGTTTGTCCAACAAAAAGTGAGATGTGAAATAGAATGAGATTCTGCTTCCTGTTCTTCTGGTAATAAAGACAGCAGAGAGACTGTGCCAATGAAACCTTTTCCAATGTTTCAACAGAAAATGAATGAGAGAAGTAAATAAGCACAAGAGTTGACTAGAACAATCACCAGTACACTGGAAATGAAGCAGAGGTAGGATTTGGGAGATGGAGATTGTGACGCCCCACCTCTTTCCCAGTAATCAATACCAGTGGGGGACATACATTGGGAGGATGACAAGTACACACACATTATTTCCAGATGCAGCTGGTAGCATTTAGCATCTACCTGTGAAAATACTTAGACAAAGGCTTTTCTTAGATATAAGGCAGATCCTGGAAGTCATAAAACAAAATACTTCCAGGACAATACATAAAGCTTTTAGCTCTTTATATTGTGTGTGTTACTGCACTGAAACTGAAAGAAACATCATTTTATTACGTGGCCATAAGGTAATTTAATTTCAGTTATTTTCATGAAGTTAACCTCCTGTGTTCCAGTTTCCGTTAAAATATATACATCTAAACAGTTACGATAGTGCAGGTACATTTCTGTTCTAATCCAACAGGGCATGCTGTGGTTACATCTATAAACAGCACTTTGTAAAGTACCTCTTCAGCGCACATCTGTACAAACCATCTTATATGACATACAGTTCTAATACATTTGTAACACAAGCATATGAATCATGTTGATATTCACAAATGACATATAATTATGCCAGTATCTTCTTTTGTGACAGAGATGAACAGGAATAAAACCAGTAACTTGGAAATTGACAAATGTGAGATTACAAAACAATAATTATGTCTGTGAAACATGACAGAACAAGAAAATCTGGAAATGTTGGACTCTTTTGGACTTTGTTAAACTTGTTCGGAGACTCTATGCCCTAGTTCATGTCATTAATGTCCGGAAAAATACTTAGTAGAAGGGAAGAAGAGGGAGAAAGTAAACTGTAAGTAAAATGCACTTTTTCTTAGTGGTACTACTTTTATAGTTCATGATTTTCTTTGCATACTGTAAAGTAAAGTTTTCTCAGTTATTTTCAAGTGTAATGGGGATACTAATGTAGACAAGAGCTCATGGTTTCTTTTTCTTTCTCCCTTCGTCTCTCTTTCTGTATGTTCAGTTTTAAGAAATGTAAGTGCTGCAATGTAAAAAGAAAAAAAAGGAGAGAGTGAACAAAAGTCTGGTTAAAAGAGTATGCCAAAAGAATGTTTTTTTTTTCTTTTTCTTCCTTATGGGAATGACAGGAGTAAGGCCCTTAGTTTGATCTAGTAACAAGTTTTAAGTGAAAGCAAGTAAAGGAATATTGAGTATTATAAGGCTTTTTCTAGCAAATAAATGTATGCTTGTTCGCATTTCTGTATCTGGTCCTCAGGTCTCTAGAATGCAATCTGATAAAAAGAAATGGCTAGGAGATTATGTTCTCTGAAAGCATTCAAGTGTTTTCCCAACTGGGAGAGCTATAAAGGTAAGGCAGAATTACAAGGTACTTAGTAGAAGCACAGGCTATACCATGCGTCTTAGCATGGATAACCTTTCCTTTAGGTTAACTCCATTCTGTGAGTGTGGCTGTCAGTTTGGGACACTTGATCCTGTTAGGAGGATAAAACTTCAGTATTCGAAGACGTCTATAGTCTTGTGTGTTATTATTTAGTTAATAGGTTTTAGAGGGGGTATTGGAGTGAGTTTTTTTCAGGGCTTTCTAGTACAGTTAGTATTGGCTTTGATTTCCATTTTCTAGTAATGTCTTTTTTGGCAGTCACCATAATTAGACTCAGCAAGGCCTTACTATATGTATGCAGTTCTGATTCTGTATCATAACTTAGAAAATGCATTTCCCTAGTTAAATTAATTTGCTGATCCAGTATCTTGTCAGAGTAGTCTGCAGGGAGGCTTTAAAGTCTGTCAACTCATTACACTCCCAGAAAATATGTTCCCAATTGCCTATTTCTTCCTCATCACATCTCCAACATTTGCTTTCTACATGAGGAAAAAGTCTCTGGAGTCTATGTGGGATTTAAAAATATCTGTGTAAACATTTCCAAGAAAAGTCCTAAATATTCTGGATTTTTATATTTGGGAGACATACATATACCCCCCATTGTTTCTTTGTGAATTGCTTATCCAGTCTCTCTTCCCAATCCTTTCTAACCTCCTCTGATTGATTCTTGTAGTTATCATGCAATATTTTATATGATGTACTAATTATTCCTTTGTTAATGGCAGCTTTTGTTCTAGATTTGTACTAAAAACTATACCACTGCTGCTCTTTCATTTAAGACCTCCAATTTCTTTCTCTTTGCCTACACTCTATCAATCCTTGATTGAAAAGGCAATCTCTAACCTGCAGTCCAAATAAATTCTTAGTGTCTTCCCATTCTATTACCATTTCCTTTCTAGTTATTTTCTCCTAATACCTTGGTTTCTTTACCAGTTTTCTCCAGTAAAGTATAGCCCCCCTCTAGCCTGTTGTCTGCATCCCGTATTGCAGTCATCCCTATTGGCAGAAGCATCTTTCTCGATTCCCATGTTGGCTTAGTTCTTGGAACACTTTCTGCTACTTTATGAATATAGTATTCTGTATGATTACTGTTATTTTCCTTAAAGATCTGCATCCAAAGTATCAGTCTCTCCTTGTTTCTTGAGTTCCCCCCATTTCATCATCATCCTTTTCCACTTTAAATTATACATTTCTGTGTGTGCTATGTATAGGAGCCTTAAATTTGTAACTCTGAAATACCCCTTCAAATTTGGTAATCCTGATCTGCCTTGCTGTGTTGAAAAAATCATCTTATCCTGCTTAACTCTTGCCATCTTCCCCTCCCAGATAAAATACTTCAGCTCTTTATTAATAGCTATCCACAAGTTTTCCTCTGATTGATAAAAATATGCCAGACCTGTGTATAAGACTAAAGGGGAAAAACGCATTTTAATTGCTTGTATGTTACTACCATATCAATATCACACAGTTTCTAGTTTCTCAGTTTTTGTATTATCTTTTGTTTAGTCTCTTCCCACATATCCTTAGCTGCCACACTGGAGTCGTTTTAATCCAAACTCCTAAATACTTAATTTTATCATGTCTCCATAAATATGGATATTGTTAAGTCAATTAGTGTGTGTGGGTGCAAAATTTACTGCTCTTGCCTTTTTTTTTTTTAAGCGTCATTAATTTTGTATCCTGTAAAGATTTGAAACTGTCTCAAAATGTTCCACAACACTGTACCGTCTTTTTCTGGTTTTGTCAGGTGTAAAATATTATCTTCAGATAGAGCCAGCTTTTCTTGACTGCCATACCAATTATACCCTTGAATTTCTTGAGTCACTTATTTTCTTTGCTAGTGGTCCTAAGTATAATGCAAATAAAAAAGGGGAATGAGGACACCTCTGCCTGGGTCCTTTGCTCAAGCAGAAATTGTCAGAGAGGACCCCACCCATTTTAATTTTCGCCTCCGATCTCTCATATATCCTACTAATCAACCTTATAATTTTATCAAAAAATGCAAATGCTTCCATTGCACTGCTCATAAAGTCAAAGCTTACTCTGTCAAATGGTTTCTCTGCATCAAGACCCACCAACAGTAGCAGTATTTTCTTACATTTTGCTTCCCTGTTGAGAATGAATATCCGGTTAATGTTGTCAAATGTTTGCCTCCCCTCCAGAAAAAAACCCATTGATCTATATCTATCAATTTTGAATTCACTTTTGCCATTCTTTTAGCTGTTATAGACATAAACACTTTATAATCATGGTTTAGTATTGAAATGGGCCTGTAAGAAGCTGAATCTAATAGATCTTTACCCCCTAGGCATTACAACTACCACCACTTTCTTCCAGGATGTTGGTACTTCTCTTCTTAAAATACTGTTAAACAAAACCTTCAGCCCTTTATCATGTTTTCCCCTCCTGATTTCGAAACTTCCACAGGAATATCTTCTACTCCTGGGGGCTTTCTTGTGGATTGGTTATACATCGCCATTTTTATCACATCTCTCCCTATCCTGTTAGTAATTGAGCCTCATCTACCTCTAATCTTGTCAAATTTAATTCTTCTATAAATATTTTTTGTACCTTTTCTTGATTTCCATTTGTCTCTGCTTTATACAGACTTTTATAGAATTTCAAAAATATTTCTAATACCTCTACAGATCTCATTACCTTCCTTGTTATAGGCTCCCTGAGGTTGGTGACAGCCCTTTATACTTTCAGTTGCCTGAGTTGTTGTGCTAAAAGTTTTGTGCTTTAGATTTATCAAAAAAAAACAGTTGCTCAACAGCATGCATATTATTAAGGTAGTCCCTTATTTTCTGTTTAGCATTCTGCAGTTGCTCCTCTTCTTGTTCTGTGAGATTCCCCCTCTTTCACAATACTTTAACATTTGTCAGTCCCTCTAAATAATTCTTGTTACTTCTTAACCATAATTCCCTTTCTTTTATTTCCACCCTATTTTTAAACTCCACTTTAATTTTATCCCACTCCCTAGCTATATCTTCAGAAAAAAAAATATCTCCTAGAATAGCTCCTGAATAATTTCCACTAACCATTTTTAGATGTGTCTCTTTTCAACAGATATGTAGGAAAGCACCAGTGTATCATTTGTTATCATTACCCTGTGTTTTTATTTTAGTTATTATTGGCACATAATCTCAAATAGGTAATGGGTACATATCAAGACTTCAGTTAAATGCACATGTTCCTGTAAAATGTAAATTCTGTGTAGCCTAGCCCAGTTTTGTATCCTGGGGAATAATATGTAAATTCACTCCAGACACCTTGTACTGAATTTACATCTTCCATGCCAACTATTTTCATAAATTTCTTCAAAAGTCTACCCTTATTTGTTATACTTTCCCTTCTGGGACCCCCAGACACATCTTCATTCTTGCAAATCATATTCCAGTCTCCACCTACAAGTAATATCCCTTGTTAAAAGCTGATTATTTCTCCCAGAATGTTCTTATGCTCCATTACAGCAGTTTTAGGTGGAATATAAATAAATGCCAATGTAATCCCTCCCCAAGCCTTACCATTAGTCCCTTAGTGCTATAAATTTGCTATTATTATCTTTTTTATCATCTAAAGTCACTGTGGAGCTCCTCTTGCAATTAATATAAGTACTCCTCTTTTCCTTTGTCCTAGGTGTTCCGTTGAATAATCATCCTGAAAACCTTTCTTTATTAAATTCACATGTTCAGTTCTTTCTAAGTGTGTCTCCTATAACATAGCTGTTTGCACTCTACATTTTTTAATGAACTTCACTACTCTTTCTTTTTTTGTATTTAACTGTGAGACCATTGACATTCAAAGACATTGCAGAAAGCATCACTGTATGAAATAGTCATTGCTCCCACCTTTTATGTATAACAGTTTTTTTAGATGTCTAGCTCCATCTGTTGTGTTACATGCATACACTGTTTAGCAGGTTGAACTTGTGTACATATCCATTTGAGCCTGTGTCACATCTTACAAATTTTTTGTTTTATTGAAAGCCCAAAAAAACATTCCCCTAATATCTCACTAAAACCTATTAACTTAATACTAAAACATAAAACTATATACGTCTTTAAATATTGAAGTTTTATACTCCTAATAGGAACAAATGTCCCAAACTGACAGCCACACGTACAGAATTGAGTTACCCTAAAAGAAAGATTATCCATGCTAAGCAGCCTGTGCTTCTACTAGGTGCTGTCCAGTTTTGTCTTATCTTTATAGCTCTCCCAGTTGGGAAAACACCCAAATACATTCAGAGAACATCATCTTCTAGCAAATTTCTCCTTTTTAGCCAATTTCACAATATCAGATTGTAGCAAATTTTTCTTTACCAGGTTGTCTCCATGGAGACGAGGGCCATATACAGAATTGCTACTAAGCATACATTTATTTGCTAGAAAAAATGTATTTATTTATTTTATTTTACATTTGTTGACTGGGATAGTCCGACTGGATGCATGTCCATTTTCAGCGGAGGCCCGGGGAGAAAAGCTCCAAGGGTAAGCAGATACAGCATTACATAATACCAGCATTACATATTACAAACAGACTATTTACAGAGATTACATAAGTAAGCAAGTTAAACAAGTTCCACAGGTTACAGTTAGTCCTGAGCACAAGTCAGGATTAAATTAAATTACACAGTAAACTGGTTAACAAATTTTTACACATTCGAGTTAGCCTGGCTTGATACATTGACATAGCCAGTTAAGTGACAAATGTTGTTTGAGTCTAGTTTTAAATTGAACTAAGGTGGAAAGTAAGGTAATATCAGCTGGAAGAGAGTTCCAGGATCTACTTACAGAGTTTGCAAAGAGAGAATCACCGGCTGTGTTATTAATTTTGCTAGTCTGAATTAGTAGTTTGTTAGAGGATCGAAGCGGTCTAGGATTGTTATAGGGGGTGATAACATTTTTAAGTGCAGGAGTATTGTCCGGATTATAGAGGATTTTATAGGCCATAATCAGTTGGTTATACTGGATTAGGCTAGGTAGTTCAAGCCAACCAAGCTGATTTAGATTGATGCAATGATGTGTCCTAAAAGGCAGCCCAGTGGCAAACCTGGCAATGTGGTTGTAGCAAATTGAGAGTTTGTTAAGGACAGTCTTGTTCAAATTCGAGAGTAGAGGGGATGCATACAGAAGGGTTGAAAGAAGGTGAGAGTGAGCTATGGCAATTTTAGCTGGAGGGGTTAGGAAGGATTTTATTCTGTAAAGTGACCCTAGTTTTTTATTGATGGTTTTGATAGTTTGGTTAACATGTAGGTCAAATTTGAGATTATTGTCTATGATGACACCTAATAGTTTTGTAGATGGGTCAGGGAGATTATTGTGCCATCATTTGATTTTATGGTAAAGGTGAAAGCGGTAGACCTACGTGTTGGTGAAAATAACAGCATTTTAGTTTTTTTGGGATTTAGGATCAGACGATGTTCAGAAAGCCAGTTTTCTATTGTATTAAAGGTGGTCTGGGTAGCTGACCATAACTCTACTGAAGATGTGGCTGAGCAAATCAGAGTAGAGTCATCAGCATATTGGATACAGCTGACTTTTGGGATGACCGTATAAAGGTTGTTAATGAAGATGGAGAACAGCAAGGGCCCTAGTATAGAGCCTTGTGGTACTCCGAGGGTGTTAGGTAGAAGGTTAGAGAGTTTTTTCTGCCAGAGGACAGCCTGCTGTCGACCATTCAGGTAGGATTGAAACCATTGGAGAGCTCCAGTATCTAGACAGAATGTTTGCAGGGTGTGGATTAAAAGTTGGTGATCAACCATATTGAATGCCTTGGAAAGATCCAAAAAGAGGGCCGAGGATATATAATTATTGTTGCGATTATGGTTTATGGTGTTAGTAAAGGCTAGGAGGGCTGAAGTAGTGCTGTGATGAGGATGGAAGCCATGCTGAGTGTCTGCCATAAGGCGATTTTGGATTAGGTGGTGCATGAGTTGTCTATGAATACATTTTTCCATAATCTTTGCAAGTGGAGAGAGTATAGCTATTGGCCTATAATTGGAGAATCCAGTAGAGCTGCCTCCTTTGTGAAGTGGGATTACATAGGATATTTTCCAGATGGTGGGAATTTTAGCTTCTACTATGATTCGATTGATTAGTATTGAGACAGGGTAAGCAATAGCATCAGCTGATTTTGTAGGTACTCGGCAGGGAGTTGATCAGCAGAAAGTGTAGTGGGTTTTAATTTTATGATCAAGGTACGGATAAGTGAAGTGGCGACTGGTTGGAAGCTGAACGCAAGTAGGTTTCTAGGGGTGCTACTTTCAGGACCAGGGGAGCTAGGAGGTAGTTGGCTAGCTAGGGCTTGAATTGTCTCAGTAAAGAATTGGTTAAAACTATCAGAAACATCTTCAGGGGTTTTATCAATAGTAGCAGGAGGGATTGGGGTTGAAGTTTGTCCAGGATGTAGTAGATTATTTAAACCTGCCCAAAACTTCTGAGGGTTATTTTGATTTACTGTCTGTAAATTACAATAGTATTGTTTTTTTTGTCTTGTAAAATTGATTTTTTGGTTTCGTTCCTGGATTGCCTGTATTTAATGTGATCTTGAGGGTCTTTAGAAGAACGCCATAAAGCCCATGCTTTGTTTCTAAGGGTAATTTTGAGTTTAGACTCTATAGAAAGCCATGGTGCAGTTTTGCCTTGGTTCTCTTTGAACGAACAGGTGCATGCAAATCAAGGATCTCAAGGAATTTGTTGTTAAAGTATGCTACTGCTTCCTCTAAGGGGAGGTGTTTTAGAATAGACCAATTACATGAGTTTAGTTCTTGTTGGAATTTGGCAGGGTCAAAGTTTTTATTGTTTCTAACCTTTCTGAGCAAGGGTTGTTGGGAATTAATGGTTTTGTGCTTAATTACATATGTGAGAAGGTGATCGCTTAGGCCATTAAGGAGGGTACCAGAGGTATACAGTTGGGGGTGACTGTTTATGAGTACCCAGTCAAGTATACTTTCTTTTTGTTTGGGTTTACCTATCCTGGTAGGGGTGGATATAATTTGTGAAAATGCATGCAGGTTAATATGGGTGGTTGGGGATTCTAAGGAACAGGTGCCCCAGTCTATGTTAAAGTCTCCAAGTAGTAGGGTTTCTTGGGGGTAGTGACATGATAACCAGTGCAGGATATCTTCAAATGTAGATATATTGTTACCTGGGGGAATGTACATACAGATGATATTAATGCATTTATTTTTATTAAGTTGCAATTTGGTGGCAAGAATCTCAGAGTTATTAATCTGAGGAGGTTGTATTACATCTATGGTGACATTCAACTCAGATTTATAGAGTACAGCTACCCCACCCCCCCTTCCTCGAAGCACGATCCAGCCTGTGTATGTTGTACTCAGGTGGTAACACTTCATTGTCTTTAGTGTTAGGTTTTAACCAGGTTTCAGATAAACAGAGAATCTCAGGGGAGTGGATATCCAGAAGTGCATGCAATTCATGTACCTTGTTATTAATGCTTCTAATATTGAGATGACAGACTAGGAGATAGTTAGTTGGCCTATTAATTGTAGGTTTGTAGCTTAGATTACAAATAGAGGGGGTATGTGTATCTGAAGTGAGTGGGCCAGTGTTGGGGTGAATATCACCACCAAGTATTAGGTTGAGTCTATACTTGGTGATGAACTTCAGGAATTTGTTTATTAGTTTGTGGTAGTGTTTGGATCTAGAGCTAATGTGCCTGGGGTTGAGATGTTGATAGACTGAACAAGATGTTGGATAGGATCTGGTACTGTAAGTATGGTTGAAGGTGGAAGGATTTACAGCTGGGGTGATAGTATGGCCTTTTGGGACCTGAAGTCCCGTAAGAAACTGGTTTTCATACAAGGTAAGGAGGTATGGTGTGAACAAGAGGGGTGTGAACAAGAGGGGTAGTAAAGAGGAGTTTATCATTATATGTGATTCAGCTAGTGAGTGAAGGAACTGTTTTACCTGGTGATGCAACACCAGAAGATAGAGTGGTGAGGTAAAAAGCCGTATAATATTCAATATTATTTTTAATTTACTTGCTTTCTCTTAAAACTTGTTATTAGATCAAGCTAAGGGTTTTAATCCCATCATTCCCCCATGCAGGAATGAAAAAAGCACATTATTTATTTCTGTTACCATGCTGTTTTAACCAGACTTTTTTTTACATTGCTGTGCCTACATTTCTTAAAACTGAACAGAGAGAAGAAGGGAGAAAAAGAAAGAAAAAGAAAAGGAAAAAAAAAACAGTACACCTGATTACAGTAGTGTCCCAATTGCACTTAAAAACAACTGAGAAAACTTTACTTTATATCATGCAAAGAAAATCATGCACTATAAAAATAGTACTATTAAGAAAAAAATACTTAGTTAACTTTCTCCCTCCTGTTCCCCCTCCCCTAAATATTTTTTCCAAATATTAATGACATGAAGTACAGCAGATACTTGTCCCCCCACAAGTCCAACAAAGTCCAAAAAAGTCTAATATTTCCAGATTTTCTTGTTCTATTTTACAAATGTAATTATTGCTGTGTAATCCCACATTTGTCATTTTCCAAGTTACTGTTTTCATTCCTGTTGTTTTATTCCTTTCATATGATAAAGACAGTAAACAGATGTCTTTTCTTCTCTCTTTCTTTCATTCTTATTTTTTGTTGTTAAACAATGTAGAGATTACAATGCAAAAGAGAAAAAAGGCTAGACAGAAGCATGCTTAAATTAATAGGTTGTAATGTTGTGCTGTTAAAGTGGAGGATAGGATGCAGAAGTACAGATATCATAATATATGTAGAGCTGATATGTTTTCTGTTACTTTTGCATGGGCAAATGTCTGGATTAAGACCCCTGGCTTAATCTAATAAGTTTTAAGTGAAAATCAGTAAGTAGGAGAACACAGAATATAATGAAACATTTTCCTTTAGCAAAAAAATATTTCAGTTTGTGTTTAGAAGTCTGCAACTAAGGACTAGATTTTTTTCTCTTATGTTTCCATGGAGACAAGGTGATAATCTGGGTGGGGATTAAAGATAAAAAGAACAGACACCAGTTACTGTAAGTAAAAGCACGAGTAATAATATGTTAGCATGTATAACTTCAGTTTTAGGTTAATTAAGGCCTTTGTTTGTAGCTGTCTAATTGGGACAATTGTTCCTATTAGGAGGGTTAAACTTCATTAGTTGAAGATGGGCATCATGTTATGCATTATAATTCCCTTTGGGAAATTGTCCATCCAAGTTATTTACTTCTTTGATAAAATACGCTAATACTCACTTTGGTAGTCAGCAATCTGGAAACATGTGCAGACAGTAATCTGGCCTTTGACCAACATATGGCCAAGATAGTAAGAAAATCATTCTGTGTTGCCCAGCTTATAACCAAGTGCATGGGATCTAAGTCCAAGGAAGTCAAAAGTGCCACTTTATTCAACCGTTATCAAACCCATTGTTGAGTATAATGCCCCATTTGGCATATATCTGATGAGACATATGCAACTGTTGGAACACCCACAAAGGTTCCTTACCAGGAGAAGCTAGGGTATAAACAGATAGTCCTATACAGCTCTCCTTAAAGCCCTATCACTATACTGCCTCTCCTACAGGTTACTGAGAGGCGGTATATGCTGGCTTAAAAGATATCCTCGGCTCCAGCTCTGATGAACCTTTTGCACATCTGCAAAACAAGTAGCATCAGAACTACTCGATACAAGGATTTACATTTTACTTATGACATAAATAAGATATGTTATTGAAACAGATATGTGTTTCAGAGGATCCCCATGCTCTGGAACAAGCAACCCATCCATGTGAAGCAGAGTCTATCCCTAACCCTATTTAAACATAACCTTGGCCAATGGATAGGAAATCGGAAATTTACCCTGTGTCTGTCTGCCATGTCTCTAATAGAGGCCGACATAATGCCCAAACCAACATACCCCTCTCCCATATAACCTCTAGAAACTTCCTTACTAACATACCCCCTTCTAATAAATGCCCATGATGCATAGGGACACAGTTGGGTAGGATTGCATGGCTAGACTTATAAAGACCCTGGTGGTTATTAGCCTAGTATATAACTGTGAACCTATGTATGATAAAGATGTTCAGCTGGAAAAAGACTGGAAAGTCTTGCAATGTCTATGCAGAAAGTCTTGTAGAAGGCATCTCCAAAATTGCTGTTACTGGTGTGTAATCTAAAAGTGAAATGCAGACTAGGCAAGTTACAGCATGTAGCAATTATACTGAGTAAAACATATTTAAAAGAGAAGCATAAAGAATGGTTGGAAAAAGAGCTAGGGATTCTGTGCATCATTGCATAGTAACTAGTAACTGTAAGTGTTTTTTTCAGAGCTGGAATTTTTATGTAATCCATTCATTTTACACAGATCAATAGTTGCAGACTTTTATTCATAATCAACTACAGATGAGACATATTTTCATTCTTGGTTGGAATGTTGCAGTTTTTAGGAGAGTTCTAATTTAATGCATTGCATTACTGCTGTTCTGTTGAACCAGAAAACTACAAATTGCATAGAAAAATAAAAAGATTTGTTGGGTATCATTGTTAAATATATTTTGGTTGCTTCTTTACTAAGTGTACCATTTACTCAGACATGGTATGACATAAACTGGAATTTGCAGTAGGAAAGTAGATGCATGTGCTTCAGCTATGGCTTGGCTGAAGTATTTTTCCATAGCACTGCCTTCAGCCAACTGTTGCCATTTACATGGCATTTGTGGTATTTCTTTAAAGATTATCAATGGCCTTGTTAATTGGTAGCAGTAAATCTATAATTCCATAATGCTGTCTGACTGATGTGGCACGTCATTAGTCAGCAACTTCTAAGTATTTCTGCTGCTACTGTGTCATCAGACATCTTTTAAGTAGTTTTGCCACATTTGCATGCAGCCTCATCATAATCAGCAGTAAGATTTAGTAGGCAGCACATCAGTTTATCATCACATTGACATGACATAGAATACCAATTGGAGAGCTGTAGGTGTGGGACTAGACAAACACCCCTAAAACTGCAGAGTATATTTTCCTGTACCACCTACTGCTACGTAATCAAAGTGTCACGTGCACACACTGAAGCTGACACAAAAATGACAGGAGTGAGTGAGACTAGCTCTTCTAGAGTTAGTCATATGGAGTTAAGTCTCACTTGAATCTGCAGGAAATTGTTTTGCCTAGATTCAGCATCAGGACTGATGTTGACTCTTTTTATGTATGCCCTGATGAAAGAGCCATCTTGATAATCTGTTATAAAGACTATCTGACATAAAGTTATTTCCCAAGATCATGGCTGTTTGGCCATAATGTAATATAACTTAATTTACTGGGATATTATTGTACTGTACTATACATTAAAAAATAGCTTTACTGGTGTAAAAATGACTGATCTTTGATATGCCTTTTTATACCTCTGATGGAAGATTAATCATTATTTGTTTTGTACAGTGGGAAAAGTCAACAAACATAAAGGAAAAAGAAAATTAATTGATGGGTTAGTCACATAGACCTCACATTTCATTATATGGTGCTAGTTATGCCATATGCAAGGCACTTATCTGGCTTATTACACTGAGTGTTTGTGCTATAATAGTTAACAGAAGTGTCTGAAACTGACTTGCATTTTTAAACTTAAACTGCTTTTCGCACTTTGAAACTAATTACAGTGATTCTGTGGTTAAATCTGGATATGTTTCTTTTGTTCCTGTTCTACATAAAATTGTATGCTACTTTTTCTCTGCATGTACATCATCAGTAACAGAATATTGTACATTAGCAAGAACTGGCTACTCTTCTTACAGCGTGACTTTGTGCCTGTCAAATTGTGCTCTTGCTCAGAGAATATGATTGTGCTTATTTGGACAATGAAGTGAACCGTATAGCCTAATAAAAATATCAGTGTATGAAGGGTGTCTTTTTTTTCCTGACTGGCATCATGCCAGCTCTGACTTCATATCATATCCATGTTAAGGGAAAATGTGCTAGACAGGATTAGTTGAGCTGAGTGACCAGTAGGAGCAGTAAATTTATGCTAGAGAAACGAAGGTCAAAGCCCAGACCATGGCTATGAACTGATTTCATAAATGAAATGTATTTATAGTGCAGTCTTTGAATTATGAATTATAATTAAATACTGGCTCTTTAGAAAAGTTTTATGCTGAGCTGGAATGTAGAGAGCTACATTAAATGATGCAAGAAGAGTTTTGTGGAATGTATTCTGCTCATTACATCACATTGCTGTGCATTCCAGTATCCCTACTTACACTTCTTGGCCCCTCTGTGGATACTTTGCCTTAATCTGTCTCCATCATAATGTACCCATGAACATCATAAAACTGAAACATACCAGGCAGCTGTGTTTTCAAGACTTTTTTTTTTTTTTAGCAATTCTTACATGTTGTGTCAAGCAGTTATGTACACAGATTTCTTCAACATCATCAGTGAAGATGTTCAAATTATTGATTTTCCTTCCATCCTCTTTCTTTCTTCTGATTCTTTTCAAGGACTGCACAGAAAAATAATTTCCATCTCACCCTTTTGAATACCAATATACTATATCTCTTTTATGAGATTTTTTCATGTTGGTTTACATCAGTGTCATTGAAAAGCCATCTGCACCAGTTAACAGTTTGCAATTGCTGAATAAATATCATGAAAAGTTTGAATTTGGTTAGAGAGTTGGTAGTTAAGGATTCTGCTCAGAGAAAAAACACAGCTCTAATGATTCAGCCAAACTAGTGCCTTCATCAGTGAACTCTGTTATGCATGGTCTTTGCTGAAAGTTTAAATTAACTACTACATGTGTTACATAAAGGCTATTACAGCATTTTTAATGAGGTCGCTTGGGATTTGCATATCCATTAACCAGGCACTGAGTTTCATAGATGCACTGGCTAAAAAAGGAAAAAGAACCACAATTCAGATAACATATCTCTCACCTCTATACCAAATTTCAGTGGTATGTAGCGCGGAGTAGCACCCTTTCCACCTTCAAGGTTAACCTAGATAATTGGATGGGCATTCTCAAATTGTCCCCATCTGTTTTGTTGTGACCTCCTTGAAGCTGGAAGGAATTTGTAAATGTATATTTTTGGGGCTAGGCTTGTAATGGTCTGCAAACTGATTACCTAGTACTTACCTGTGAAATGGCTAAGTACCCCTTGCCAAAGGAAGAAACAGGGTATAGGATAGTAGCTCACACAAATGTTTGTGGACTAAAGGTGGCAATCCTGGAGAGGGTACTGACTGTAGGTGAGGCACCAGCTAGAAAAGCTTCTCCACTGCTTAACTTAATATTTCCTGTTAGCAGAATTTCTTGCCTCCTTTAGTACCTGCTGTATGTTCTCAGGAAAAAAGGTACCTAAGGCCTTCCAAGATGGCTGCACACTGACTAACTGCTTAACTCCAGCTCTCCCAATGTGAAAACAGAAAATCATCAGAGAAGGCAGTAACGGGCTAGTAAATGTACTGCCTGGATGCCAGGAAAAAAGCAATACAGAGCACCTAGAAAAAATCAGCTACAAAAAGTAAGGAAGAAACACTGACTGGGAAGGTTCTGCAGCTGTTAAGTAAAAAAGCAATGTAACCTTCAGACATGACTTCCAGTAACATACGGGAAGGTACACACAGACCTGGTTAAAATAAACGAAACACTGATGGGAGTATATCACACAAACAATGAAAGGCTAGAAAAAAATTGAAGAAGCTTTAAGCATATATTCAGATGAAGTGATAAATCTGCAAAAATCAAAGGTTGAAATGAAAAAAAGGCTGGCTGAATATGAGACTACCCAAGAAGAGGTGTTTCAAAAAAATAATAGAATAGAGTATGTAGAGAAAACCTGAGATTTTCAGGTATACTGGTGAAGCTGGAAGGAACAGACTGCATTAATTTTATGAAAGCACAAATAAGCAACTGGACTGGTATTCCACAATAGGGCTATTTAGTTGAAAGGGCACATTGTGTGTATGCTCCAAACCTGTCTATGAGAAAGCAACCTAGACCTTTAATAATAAAGATGCAGTCCTACCAGCAGAAACAAAACTTTGGCAGAAGCACAAAATACTAAAAGTGAGAGACAGCAGAGTGTTTGTGGAAACTAATTACTCATTGTACATCAGGCAGAAGAGGAGTCAATTCATTCCACTATTTAGGTAATGTCAGGACACAGGTGTGCGATTTAAGTTACTGTACCCAGCTGTCTTCAATGTATTCTTCCATGGATGGACAGAATCATTTTTTGATAAAGTAAAAACTAAGGAGGAAATACAAAAGTTTGTCCAACAAAAAGTGAGATGAGAAACAGAAGGAGATACTGCTTCTTGCTCTTCTAGTAATAAAGACCACAGAGAACTGTAGATGTGAAACCTTTTCCACTGTTTCAGTGAAAATGTTGGAGAGAAAGAAGGGAGCATGAGAGTTGACTAGAAGAATTGAGAGTACTTTGGAAATGAAACAGAGACAGGATTTGAGAGATAGAGATGAACAGTAATAAAACCAGTAACCTAATGTAGTATTACAATGCAATACATATATTTGTGAAATATGGCAGAACAAGAAAATCTGGAAATATTGGACTTGTGGGAGACTTTAAAGAATATGTCCTACTTCATGCCATTAATGTTTGATAAAATGCTTTGGGGAGGGGAAGAGAGGGGAGAACGTTAACTGTAAGTAAAGAAAACATTTTTTTTTCCTTAGTAGTACTATTTTGTGATGTATGGTTTTCTTTGCATGGTATAAAGTAAAGTTTTCTCAGTTATGTTTAAGCATAATGAGGACTGTAAATAGGTGCTACTGTTCCTTTTTTTTTTCTCCCTTCTCTCTTTCTTCTTCTTCAGCTTTAAGAAATGTAGACACTGTAGTGTAAAAAAAGCCTGGTTAAAAGGCATGACAAAAGAAAAATTGATGTGTTTTTCTCATTCTTGCATGGGGGAATAACTGGATTAAGGACCTTAGATTTAGTAACTACTTTTAAGAGAAATCAAGTAAATGAAAAAGAATGTTGAATATTATGAGGCTTTTTTCTAACTAATGAATGCATGCTTAGTAGAAATTCTGTATCTGGCCCTCATATCTCCAAGGCAACAATCTGATAAAGAGAAATTGACTGTCTGGTTCTCAGGGGTCCATGGAGACAATCCGATAATGACAAATTGTCTGTCTGGTTTTCATGTCTCCATGGAGACAATCTGATAAAGAGAAATGGTTACAGTCTGGTGGAGAGTGTTTGGCTGGGGAAAAAAGGGAAGAGAGAAACTGGCTAGGAGATAATGTTTGCTGAAAATATTCAGGGGTTTTCCCAGCTGGGAGAGTTATAAAGTTAAGACAAAACTAGTTAGCACTTAGTAGCAGCACAGGCAGTACCATGTGTCTTAGCATGGATAACCCTTCTTTTAGGTTAATTCGACTCTGTAAGTGTGGCTGTCAGCTTTGGGCATTTGCTGCTATTAGGAGGGTAAAACTTCAGTATTTGGAGATGTACATAGTTCTGTGCGTTAGTATTACATTAACAGAGTTTAGGGAGGTATTGGGGGTTTTTTTGAGGGGTTTCAATAAAACAAAAAGTTTTGTAAGATGTGGCATAGGCTCAAAATTATATGACAAGAAAAAACTATATAAAAGTTCAACCTGACAAACAAGTGTATGCATGTAACACAAAAGCTGGAACTAGATATTTAGCAAAAATGTGTTATACATAAAGGTAGGAATAACAACTTTTTAATACAGTGATGCTTTCTGTAATGTCTTCAAATGTTTGTGATCTCACAGATAAATACAAAAAAGAAAGAATGGTGAACTATGCTAAAAAATATAGAGTGCAAATAGCTATGTTACAGGAGACGCACTTGGAAAGAATTGAACATGTGAATTTGATAAAGAAATGTTTTCAGGATGGTTACTCAGTGGAATATCTGGGACAAATGAAAAGAGGAGTGTGATGCCCATGCACTGGCCCAGCAACAAAGGAACCTCAATCCTCACCACTAACACCAATGAGGGGCATCCACATTGGGAAGGATAACAAGTGCACACACAGTAAAGTGCAATTTCCCTTAAGAGCACACAGAGATCACAGTCAATCTGGGGCTGGTTTCTCCCTTTCTCTCTCCAGAGCCCCAATAAGACTTCCCACTTGCACAGCTGAAGAGTGGGGTCCTTAGCCAGGGTCCCAAGCCAAGTCCTCCTAGCACTCTCTCTGTCCAACCAGTGCTTCGTGTCCCTGCCCAAGTAGCTGAAACACACACATACACTTTGAGATATGATTTATATACAACCACACAGACACTCCTGGGGAAGGCTGGTATAAGGAAGTAATCATTGCCTATAATTGCAAAGTACCTTGCAAAGCTAAGGGAAAACAGCTCTTGTACTTTACAAAAAAAGCACCTAAACAGGCATGTCCAAGGGTCAGCGTCCGGTGATTTCTCCTGTCCACCTGGTGAATCTGGGCATACTGGGGCAATGCAACAACTGCCTCATGTACACAGACAACCTTCTCCTCCTACCACCCAATACTACAACCTGTGAGAGATGCACTTACATAGCCAAACTGGAAGCAAAGCTTTCTCCAGCCAAGATTGTGCTAGACAGCCAAGAGGAGAAGGTTAACACCTGCACTACACCTCAAGCAACACATAGCCCTTCAAAACTCACACCATCAACACCCACACACAGCAACACTAAACCCACATATGCGGAGGCCCTTAACATTAACCCGCCCAAGCAACAAGGATCTCTGAAGCTGAAACGTAAACACCAGTCACAAAGTGACACATAGCTCACAACACCAGTGTGCCACCCAACAGCAGCCCCTGAGGCAAGACAACGCACCCAACACTTTAGTCATAGGTGACTCTATAATCAGGCACACTGATGTCTCACTCACCAGGCTGAGCAAGGAAAAAATTACAGTCAGCTGCCTGTCGGGTGCCAGGTTCTGCCACATAACGCATGCACTTAAGTCACTCCACAACAAGTACAAATACGACTCTGTCATTGTCCATGTTGGAGTGAATTACTTGAGATTTACCTCCCTGGACTACATGTAAATAGACATGGAAGAGCTCTCAGATTATGTGGCCCAGGCAGGTATGACCCTAGCCCTGAGTAGCATCCTGCCTTCACACAGAATGATACCACAGTATAAGGACAAAATGATTGACTTCAACAATTGGCTAAGCTTCTGATGTCATTCAAAAGGGATCCAGTATCTGTCTGCCTGGAACAACATGATCGACAAACCACGATGCTTTGCCAGAGATGGTCTGCACCTGTCGCCCTTGGGATTCAGGTTACTGGCTAAAGCTCTTGCCACCCCTATAGTGCCTTTTTTAGGCAAGGTTCAAAGAACAAAACCACCACCATAACAGATAACCATGCAAAATCTGAAAGTAATGCTACTCAATGCCAGAAGTCTAAACCTCAAAATGCACTCTTTCAAGGCACTCCTAAAAATGGAAAACATCGATATCTGTGCAGTAACTGAGACCTGATTCAAGGCTTCGGAGAGACCCCTGCAATACCAGGCTACAACTCTACCACACTTTTTGGCCACCAAACCAAGACCAAAACACTAAAGATGGAGGAGAGTCCATATTCACACTTCCAGGCTAGTTGCCCAACACAATGCATCTGAAATTCCCCAGGTGCAACTAACACTAGGTAAGACTGCAATCCAAATTGTAGCTTGCTACAGATCCCCCACCATGCCCCAGGATTCTCACTACACCTTTCTAAACATACTGGAAAATATTATGATACAACCAAACACCCTAATACTGGGTGATTTCAACTACCTTGCCATTAAATGGGAAAACTACTCGGGTGCCAACACCTTTTCCCAACGGTTCTTGGAATTCATAATTTCCAACACCCTGACTCAACTAATCCATAGTCCCACCAGGGGCTCCAATATCCTAGACTTGGTCATTACCAACATGGGAGATAGATGCTCCACACTAGTGGTCACCCCCACATTGGTCAGGTCTGACCATAAGCAAATCACCCTTGACATCCACATCCCACCCCACCCCCCAGTAAGGAAACCTCTGTAAAAAAAACTTCTCCAAAGCTAACTTCATGCTACTCAAGTCAGAAGATACAAACTTCATGACACCCATGCAGATGGGAGCTGAAAGTTTGTCTGCTGAATCCTATACTAAGGCACTGTACGAGCACATCCACTCGTGCATGAATCATGCCATCCCAAATAGTGGAGTCCCCTGCCATAAAAAAAACTATACAACAGAAGGAAGAAAGTTTTGCAGAAAAGACGAAAAGCCCAGGATGCTAAAAACTCCTTTACCAGCCTCAGTAAGAAGCTGAGATCCCCTCATAAAATCCCCCAAAGCAAGTTACAAAAATAAAATTGCCAAAGATTCCAAAGACAACCACAAGGCATTATATAGTTATGTCAAGAATCTAAATGGCAATGCTCAGATCTGCTCTGAGCTACAACAGAATGGCATTAAGTATACTGTTCCCAAGGGCATTGCCAATATCCTGGCAGATGAATTCAGCGCCAACTTCACCCCCCTCTCTCCCCCTAAAGGGCCCATCTCAATACCAAAAGATTGCCAAATTCAGGTAATCATGGCCACACAGGTAGAAACTGCACTCTCCAAAGCTAAGAGTACAGCATCCATGGGACCAGACAACATCCCGGGCTGTGTACTACATGAACTACAAAATGAACTGGCACCTCACCTAAGTGTCATGTTTAATCATAGCCTCGCCTCAGGCTTTGTGCCCACTGAGTGGCGCACAGCTACAGTTATCCCACTCCACAAGGGGGATCCACCTTGGATCCCGGGAACTACCATCTCATCAGTCTGACTAGCCTGATCTGCAAGGGCATGGAAAGCATTATCATGGAACTTATAAACAAAGACATTGGCAAACTTCAAACACTGGACCCCACCCAGTTTGGGTTCATGAAGGGCCGATCTTGTCTCCTGAACCTGACTGACTTCTTCAAATCAGTCTCCAGAGCTGTGGACAAGGGTAAGGCGGTCCACACAGCCTATCTGGACCTTGCCAAGGCCTTCAACACCATCCCCCACTCTGGAATCATACATAAACTTACTAAGCTGGGCATAAATCCCTTTGTCACTCGATGGGTTGCCAGCTGGCTTACTGACAGAACCCAGACTGTAAAAGTAGCCGACTCCAAATCCAGCTCCAGACAAGTGGAGTGCCTCAGGGTTCAGTCCTGGGACCGCAATTGTTTGGCATCTACTTCTCTGAAGTACAGGCCAACCACTAAGGAACTCTGGCTAACAAAGTTTGCAGATGACTACAAACTGGGAACCATTATTGAATCCCCAAATGATGTGGATATTCTACAAAAGGGCCTTACAGAAACAGATGCTTGGTGCCAGAGCCATGGGCTCAAGCTTAATGCCAAGAAATGTATAGTTATCCCCTTTGAGAAAAAACATGTACCCATGAATTACCACATAGGTGGCAGTGCACTAAACACCGAAAGTGTAATGAGAGACTTAGGGACACAGGTGGACAGGGGTCTCATTTTCGATAACCACATCACCACAGCAGTCAGGAAATCTTTCTTTGTGGCACACCTCATCACTAAGGGCTTTTCATCCAGGAAAAAAGAAGGTCATTGTCCCACTGTACTCATCCAACATTAGACCCATTATAGAGTACAATGCCCCATTTGATATGTACCTCACAAGACATCTGCAACAGCTGGAAAGGCCGCAAAAATACCTCACTAAAAGAATCACAGGCCTAAAGCAGATGCCCTATGCTGACCGTCTAAAAAAAAAAAAACTCCAGCTATACTCTGTGGCATATCATCAACTCAAAGGCGATCTCTGCTTAACATACAAGACCATGTCAATCCCTGAGCTGTTGGACATGCTCCACTTAAAGAAATCCCAATCCCTCAGAGCCACACGCTCCAGGGATCTAAACCTTGTCATCGCAATAAACAAAACATGCTGGAGAAATTGGTTCCTGTCCCAGAGACTCCCCATACTCTGGAATAGACTGCCCATACATGTCAACCAGAGCGCCTCCTTGGCCCTCTTCAAAAGGAACATTGACGATTGGATGGAAGATAGGAAATTCACCCCGGGGATCACTTCCGTCGACCTGCTAGACAGGAGTCCAGGGAAGTAAATATTGTGGGAAGAAATAATCCAGGGAATTGTTATGGCTAGGCTTGTATAGGCCCTAGGGCTGATAGCCTAGTACCAACCTATGAACTGCCACCAGGACCCTTACTTATCAGCTATTAAAAAGACCCTTACCAAAGGGTGTCCAATTATTACTGTGCAATATTATTATCCAAATGGCAATTGTGACTGAGCAGCAAGACTTACTTGGAGTGGCTTTGTACAGTAGCACTACATACATGCAATGTACTCTAGAGCCTAAATTATCTCTACACCAAACAACCACAGTTGAAAGGTTTAAAAATGTTTAATAATAAATAATAAAAACACAAGACAATACTTCTTACTACACAGTGCTAGTCAAGAGTTCAGAGATCACAGGAAAATGCTTAAAATAATACAATAAAATAGTTCTGACATCAGTATAGAAAACAACTAGTCTAAACTTACTATTTTCTATCTGTTTCTTAAGAGAAACACTAAAGTCTAAGATCCTAGTTACATACACACAGAGCAAAGCAAATTCTGGTGAGTGGTCAGTTCTGAAGACAAATCCAAAATGCTCTCTCTCTCTGAGAAAGTCCTTTAAATTGATAATACATCCTGCTGACTCATTTTAGATTACACCATTCTTAACAATTCTCTGGTTTCCCAGGCTAACAGAAATTGTACATTTACATTGCTTTGATCTTGCACCAGGTCAGGAAACTAAAGTAATTAAAGACATTATGTATTGAAAATCTAGCAATTAACAATAGTGTAAAAACAGTAGAAAGAATCTGCTAGTTCAGACACCATGGCTCCAAGTTTGAGATCAAGCAGTCATACAAGGCTTGACTTATCAGCTTTCTTCCAGCAGAGGGCAATGTTACATTTTTGACGTTCAACATTTAACACCATTTTCTTCCATTTAAGAGAACAAGCCTGTTGCTTATATTAATATTTACAAACGACAGAATTATCTACAAAATTCTATCTGGCTAGGCTGGCAGCTTTCACATATCATCACATACCCCCCCCCCCCCCAGAGAACTCACGCTAGTTTTTCAAGTCACCCTTGAGAAACGTTGCTTGAGAGAGGGTTAGGTCTATCTGAGTATACCTTACCCCATTCCCTGTCTTGAGAGCCCATCTGCGTTGCCGTTACTAACCCCACTGCAGTGCTGCACTGACATATATGTTTGCAACCCTAGGCTCCATTTTAGCAACTTAGCATTTTGCTGCCTGGCTCTGTTTAACCATGTTAGGGGATTGTGATCTGTCACTACAGTGAATTTCTTCCATACAGATAAGGCTGAAGTTTCTGCAGTGCCCACACTATGGCTAGACATTCCTTTTCTACAGCTGCATAGCATTCCTCCCTGGGTTGAAGCCTGCGACTGAGATAAACCACTGGGTGCTCTTCTCCCTGTGAAGAAATCTGGCTAAATACAGCCCCCACCCCATGGTACGAAGCATCCACCTGCACAACAAATTATTTGCTGTAATCTGGACTGGCTAAATCAGGGGGTCCTCTCAAAGCTTCTTTAAGCTGCTGGAATGCCTGGTCACACACTACCTTGTCTGGCCTGTTCTTCCTTGTCAGGTCTGTGAGGGGAGCAGCTATGGTACTATAACTGGGGATGAATTTTCTGTAGTACCCTGCTGTCCCTAAGAATGCCCTTACCTACTTTTTGGTAACAGGTGCAGGCCACACCTGAATGGCTTCCACTTTGGCAGGTTCTGGCTTGATCTTACCACTCCAAGAAACACAAGTCCAAAAGACACGATGTACTGGAGAAAACCACTTTATAAAAGAATAGCAAAGCTTTCAGGCATAAAACCCTTCTTCAGTGCATTACAAGTTACAAGTGCAAAAACATTCTGAATTTATACAGGGTCACTATCACATGACCAGCAGCCCAATGGTCATATGACACACAGATTAAATAAAATATTAAAAATACACTATTAAAATACTCAAAGAAGTATGTAGAAAGACATTCAAAACATAGGACAATAACAATTTTATCTAAGTTTAGTATGTTGTAAACATTTGAGGACAGGAACATCATTAAGTCCTGGTGGATGATCTGCTGCTAGCCTTATCATCCATTTGTATTCCTTTAATTCAAGCAAGTTGTTAATGTCACCTCCAAGTGGTGTTGGTTTAACAGTGTGGATAACTCTAAAAGAAAACCTGTGATCTGCACCATGTTCAGCTATATGTTTATATAATGCATTTGTAACCACTGCTCTCCTAATTTCTGATTTATGCTCCACTATTCTATCTTTCAATTTTCTTGTAGTTTTTCCTATGTAGAATGATGGGCATTTAGAACAGCTAGCCATGTAAACAACAGAGGTAGTGGTGCAAAATGCTTTTAAATTAAAGGAATATAGTTTATTAGTTACAGGGTGCCTGAACTGATGACTAGATTCACCCAAGATGTCAGAACAACAAGAACAGTTCAAACATTTATAAGTGCCAGGGTTAGCAAATATTGGAGAAGAATAAAAATTAAAATCCTTATAACATAGCTTTTGTTTTAGAGTCTTCATATTTCTATAAGAGAAATATGGTCTGTCACCTAAGATTTTCTTAACATTCATACAGGCCATGAGAATCAACCAGTTTTTTTGTATGACTTGTTTAATTAGGTGAGTTCTGGTGTTGAAAGATGTAACGAATCTAATTTTGGTATTATGTCGCATATTCTCAGTTCTATTGATACCTTCTAGATAGATAGGTTTGAGATTAGTATCTCTATCAGTTATGGTTTTGTTTTTAGCCTCAATTAACAACTTACTATCATAACCACTAGATATAAAATCCACATACATATCATTGAGCTGTGTATTGAAATTTTAATTTTCAGTATTTAGTTTACTAACTCTACCAAATTGAGAAGTCACAATGCCCCTGAAGACATGAGGGGCATGCATACTTTTATAATGCAGATAGCGTCCCGAATGTACTTCCTTCTGATGGATGCTCGTATGAAACGAGCCGTCTACCCAATGTAACTTTACATCTAGAAAAACTATCCTCTCATCTGAGTACTCCATCTTGAACTTCAGGAAATCTGTAGTATTATTTAAATAATCTAAAAATACATGTAAATCTAACTGTGTTCCTTTCCAAATCATAACACAATCATCTACGAATCGTTGATAGAATACAATATTATTAGCAAAAGGATTACTGTCATTTAATATAAATTTCTGTTCCCAACAATATAAGACCATGTTGGCATATGTATTTGCTACAGATGTTCCCATAGCTACCCCCGATAGTTGTAAATATAACTTTTTGTTAAACAAAAAGATATTATTACTTAGGACCAAATCAAGCAAACAGCATATATTTTCTACCTTATGTGCTGTCAACGGAGACTGCTTTGTCAAAAAGTCTCTAATACACTGAATCCCAAACTTGTTAGGTATGACTGTGAAGAGTGAAGCTATATCTAATGTTACCAAGAGAATATTTCCTTCTAGAATCTCTCTGGTGTTAGGAGCATGATACCATGTACGTAGTTTTAACAGAAGGTCCGTGGTATCTTTTAATACAGTAGTGCAACTATGTAAGAGGGGGTATAGTTGTTTCTGTAAATATATGGAAATAGGCTCAGTGAGCCAACCCCCACCTGATACTATGGGTCTCATGGGGGGGGGGGGTTTATTGGCTTATGAATTTTGGGGACGCCATAGAGGCACAGTATAACAGGACATGGCACAGTAAAAAAATTAAACAGATCTAAATCAATATCCTCTTGTAACTGTAATTCATATATTGCCATGTTAATATTACTAATATATCTCTTAACATCACAACAGAAGGTATTATTGTGGAAGGTAATGACTTTAAAAATTCTGAGCATTCTACTGAATTCATCAAGAAGCTACAGTATTTTGAAAAAAAGATAGGCACTTTTAAACGCCTGCAATGGCAGCGTTTTAGTTTCTCTGCCTATTTAGACAGAGGAATTGTTCCACGAGGCCTTAGGATACGTAAGATGCCTTCATACGGAAATGCCTATCCATCTTTGTTGAAACGCTGGCAACAACTAAATATAAAACTGAGTCTTGACTATATGACTTTGATGAACGAATTTTTTGCTGATATAGAAGCAGAATTAAAAAATGAAATTAATGATCTCGATAACGAACTACACAATCTACCAGCTTTTGAGATTAATAAAATCCTATATGAACAGATGTTCAGTAGGATTTGTGTTCTAGATAATCGACTGGAAGAGTCAAAAAAGAAAAAACTAACACGAAATATCAACGATTTCAAAAAAGGCCATATCTTTTCTTGGCCTAAGCCTGTGATACATGCTTCAAATAATAGTGTCAATTCTAAAAGTAATAAAAGAACATTCCTTGATACACTCGATACTTTTGAAGAAACTTCCATCTGTCCTATTCAACAGGAACCGGCATCTACAGCTGTGCCTATTGGTCAACCTGCTAACACACCTACAGTGACAACATCAGTTTCGCGTAATACTGACGTAGCTACGCTTGGAGCAGAGAAAGGTTTACTTGACAAAACAGAAAATGGAGGACAAATGCGCAGCAAACTACGCTGAATCATATGCGCTTTCAGCTAACTCAAGCTGAAGCAGTCGCTGAACGCACTACATCCAGGATGAAGACGACACCCAGCAGGGCTCTTACTCCAGCTAAACGAAAAAATGACAGCCCTTTAGGACTAAACAAACAAAGCCGAAGATAATTCAAGGTACATTAAATTTATCTAGCCTCGCTCTTAATGAGGTGCACTATTCATTGTTGCAGAAAGGACTTAATTTTATTCCCACTGCGAATGATGACCTAGTACACATTTTAACTGATCTCAAACAGTTCGTGAGGACTGTGGCACTTAAAATATTGTTTGGTAATACTTGTATCTCTGAAGATTTATGTAAACGGTGTAGCACTTTTATTCCTACCAATATACCAGTATTAACTGCTTTCCATGATGTATGTGAATTAGAAATAAGAGAGTTATATAATTATTCTGTAACATCAAAGCACTTTAATCTATCTTATCAAGAACATATGGCCCTTAAGTCATTATCCATTAATGATGACATTATCATCAAATCCGCAGATAAAGGAGGCGTCGTTGTACTTATGGATAAAGTTAACTACATTGATTCAGTTTTATGTTTGCTTAATGATACCACAGCATTCAAATGAATTAACAACAATGATGTTAAGAGATATATTAGTAATATTAGCATGGCAATATATGAATTACAGTTACAAGAGGATATTGATTTAGATCTGTTTAATTTTTTTACTGTGCCATGTCCTGTTATACCGTGCCTCTATGGCGTCCCCAAAATTCATAAGTCAATAAACCCCCCCCCCCCCACCATGAGACCCATAGTATCAGGTGGGGGTTGGCTCACTGAGCCTATTTCCATATATTTACAGAAACAACTATACCCCCTCTTACATAGTTGCACTACTGTATTAAAAGATACCACGGACCTTCTGTTAAAACTACGTACATGGTATCATGCTCCTAACACCAGAGAGATTCTAGAAGGAAATATTCTCTTGGTAACATTAGATATAGCTTCACTCTTCACAGTCATACCGAACGAGTTTGGGATTCAGTGTATTAGAGACTTTTTGACAAAGCAGTCTCCGTTGACAGCACGTAAGGTAGAAAATATATGCTGTTTGCTTGATTTGGTCCTAAGTAATAATATCTTTTTGTTTAACAAAAAGTTATATTTACAACTATCGGGGGTAGCTATGGGAACATCTGTAGCAAATACATATGCCAACATGGTCTTATATTGTTGGGAACAGAAATTTATATTAAATGACAGTAATCCTTTTGCTAATAATATTGTATTCTATCAACGATTCGTAGATGATTGTCTTATGATTTGGAAAGGAACACAGTTAGATTTACATGTATTTTTAGATTATTTAAATAATACTACTGATTTCCTGAAGTTCAAGATGGAGTACTCAGATGAGAGGATAGTTTTTCTAGATGTAAAGTTACATTGGGTAGACGGCTCGTTTCATACGAGGATCCATCAGAAGGAAGTACATTCGGGACACTATCT
Source organism: Protopterus annectens (assembly GCF_019279795.1). Classification (NCBI taxonomy): domain Eukaryota; kingdom Metazoa; phylum Chordata; order Ceratodontiformes; family Protopteridae; genus Protopterus; species Protopterus annectens. Next base: position 1,368,806,443 of record NC_056745.1, read on the forward strand.
GCATTATAAAAGTATGCATGCCCCTCATGTCTTCAGGGGCATTGTGACTTTTCAATTTGGTAGAGTTAGTAAACTAAATACTGAAAATTCAAATTTCTATACACAGCTCAATGATATGTATGTGGATTTTATATCTAGTGGTTATGATAGTAAGTTGTTAATTGAGGCTAAAAACAAAACCATAACTGATAAAAGATACTAATCTCAAACCTATCTATCTAGAAGGTATCAATAGAACTGATAATATGCGACACAATACCAAAATTAGATTCGTTACATCTTTTAACACCAGAACTCACCTAATTAAACAAGTCATACAAAAAAACTGGTTGATTCTCATGGCCTGTATGAATGTTAAGAAAATCTTAGGTGACAGACAATATTTCTCTTATAGAAATATGAAGACTCTAAAACAAAAGCTATGTTATAAGGATTTTAATTTTTATTCTTCTCCAATATTTGCTAACCCTGGCACTTATAAATGTCTGAACTGTTCTTGTTGTTCTGACATCTTGGGTGAATCTAGTCATCAGTTCAGGCACCCTGTAACTAATAAACTATATTCCTTTAATTTAAAAGCATTTTGCACCACTACCTCTGTTGTTTACATGGCTAGCTGTTCTAAATGCCCATCATTCTACATAGGAAAAACTACAAGAAAATTGAAAGATAGAATAGTGGAGCATAAATCAGAAATTAGGAGAGCAGTGGTTACAAATGCATTATATAAACATATAGCTGAACATGGTGCAGATCACAGGTTTTCTTTTAGGGTTATCCACACTGTTAAACCAACACCACATGGAGGTGACATTAACAACTGCCTTGAATTAAAGGAATACGAATGGATGATAAGGCTAGCAGCAGATCATCCACCAGGACTTAACGATGTTATTAATTTAAAACCTGTCCTCAAATGTTTACAACATACTAAACTTAGATAAAATTGTTATTGTCCTATGTTTTGAATGTCTTTCTACATACTTCTTTGAGTATTTTTAATAGTGTATTTTTAATATTTTATTTAATCTGTGTGTCATATGACCATTGGGCTGCTGGTCATGTGATAGTGACCCTGTATAAATTCAGAATGTTTTTGCACTTGTAATGCACTGAAGAAGGGTTTTATGCCTGAAAGCTTTGCTATTCTTTTATAAAGTGGTTTTCTCCAGTACATCGTGTCTTTTGGACTTGATCTTACCACTCCCCACTCTATGTCCCAGGTAGGTGACCTCTGCTGTACCCACCTGACATTTGCTGGGCTTAATGGTCAACCCTGCCCTCTGTAGTCTGCCCAGCACCTCCCTGACATGTTGAAGCTGCTCTTGTCAGGAATGCCAGGTAAGCAAGGGCAAACCCTCATACTAGGATATGATCTGTCAGCTTCTGGAAAGTTGCTGGGGCATTTTTTTATCCCGAAGGGCATCTTTGTGAACTCATACAAGCCAAAAGGAGTCACAAAGGCTGACTTCTCTCTAGCACTGGGAGTCAAGGGCACCTGCCAATAACCATTGGTAAGGTCAGTGGTTGTAAGATACTTAGCCCCACCCAACTGCTCTAGGGCCTCATCTGTTCTAGGCATAGGGTAAGCATCTGACTCTGTGTGACTATTTAATTTCCTGTAGTCCACACAGAACCTGGTGCTGCCATCCTTCTTTGGCATCAGCAACACTGGGGAGGCCTAGGGACTGTTGTATTCTTGAATCACCCCTAGTTCCAACATCTCCTCCCTCAGAGTCTGTTTGCCTCTCTCAGGCACCCTATAAGGGACCTGACTAATAGGCCTTTGGGGTCCTGTGTCCACCTGGTGCTGCACCAGGTGGGTGCACCCTGGTTTCCTAGTGAACATGTCCCCAAACTCCTGTGCTACTGCTTGGATTTCTCAAACCTAGGTAGGAGATAGCTGCTGGGACATTGCCACCCCTTCCACTGAGGTATCGGTCCGAGCCTCACTGAGATCATCAGTCACCAGATCTCCCTCCGACTCCTCCTGCAACCCACTGCAAATACTCAACACAAGGGCCTCCTTATCATGGTAAGGATTCATCATGTTAACATAGTACAATTTGTGTCACTGCCTGCTGCCTAGCAGTTCTACCATGTAGTTAACATCACTTACCTTTCTTATCACCTTGTAGGGTCCCTCCCAAGCTGCTTGCAGCTTGTTGTGTCTGACAGGAATGAGAACCATTACCTGCTGCCCTACAGCATACTCCTCCTACTCGAGCATTCCTGTCATACCATACCTTTTTCTGTTGTTGGGCTTCTGCCAGGTTTTCCTGGGCCAAGCCCATGAGCTCCCTGAGGTTTAGGACATATGCCCTAACAGACTCCTTGTGAGATTCACACTCACTTTCCCACTCATCATGAATTAAATCTAAAGGTTCCCTCATCCTGTGCCCATACAACAACTGAAAGGGTGACAAACCTGTGGATTCCTGGGAAACCTCTCAGTAGGCAAACAACAGATCGAGCAAATATTTGTCCCACTCCCTCTTAAACTGGTCTGCAAATGCCCATAGCATGGACTTGATTGCAGAGTTTAACCTCTCAACCAGACCATTAGTCCGGGGATGGTAGGAGGTAGTCTTCAGGTGCTTCACCTCACCCTACTTCCACAGACAAGCCAGCAGGTCTGACATGAAACTTGCACCTCTGTCAGTCAGTATTTCTTTTGGGAAACCTACCCTGCTGAAAATCTCTTAACAGCATTTGCCACCTTTTCCGCCTCAGTGGAGGGCAAAGCCACTGCCTCAGGGTATCTTGTAGCATAATCTGCTACCACTAGGATATACTTTTTCCCTGTGGAACTTGGGGTACTCGGAGGCCCCACAATATCCATAACTACTTTCTGAAATGGCTCCTCAATCACAGGCAAAGGCATCAAAGGAGCTCTCACCTTGTCTCCTGCCTTGCCTACCTTTTGGCACTCCTCACATGCTGCAGTACCGTTACATCTCTGGAAATTCCTGGCCAATAGAAGTTCTGCATAATAAGTCTCTCTCTACATTTTATGCGCATATGACTTGCAAAGGGAATATCGTGGGCTATGGCTAGAAGTGCCAGATGGTAGGCTCTAATCACTACCATCTGCTGGACCGTCTCACCTTCTTGACCTCCCTTAGGGGTCCATTCTCTATACAGTAACCCTTTGTCCCAGTGTACAGATTCCCCTTTCCCTTGAGAATCAGGTGCCTCACTAGCTACCTACCTCAGGCATTGCAATGTAGGGTCTGAGACCTGAGCCTGTCTCGACTGTCTCTTTGTAACCCTTCCTAGCTCCCCTTCCACAGGAAGTCTGGCATCCTCTGACAGTGATGCCTCACTGTCAGCCTGGGTACTACTGCTCACCTCTACCTTTGCAGTCACTCTGTCCAAGGGAACATCAGTACCCACAAGCAGCTGTGGCTCACCTTCAGTCTCAGTGCTACAGGGTAGCTCCCCCCTTGAAGTAACCACCTCACCAGTCCTGGCTGCAAGTATGCGGTCTGTCTGGGTCTCCCCCAGGCTTCCATACCCACATGCTTGTTTCGAGGCCTGACTGCATGTAACTGCATTAACACACAGTACTACCTCATCAACATCCTTCCCTATCAGGACATCTGCAGGATGGTAGTTTGGTACCCCTGTTGTCTCAAGACAACCTACTCCTGGCATTTTGTCTTTACCACTTACTGGTTCTCACACCTTTTGTTCCCCACCTTGCCTCCGTGGATATCTGTATGTCATATGGCCCCACTGGTTGCATTCAAAACATTTAACCCTAGGTCCTGGATGTTACCTGGACTAGTGGCTTCCTTTGCTTCTGGCAGATTCTGTTGAGGCAGTCTGGGGTCCCCACCATGGGTTCCTTTAGACCCATGAGCAGTACTGGGGGTCCCTTTCCTATGCAGGGATGCCCTGCTTTCTAGGTATAGGTCGCCCTTCTTCCCCAACTCCTCTGAAGTAGCACATTGTCTATCAGTTAACCAGATCCTCATGTCCTCAGGCAAAGTGCTAAGGGCTTGTTCTCTCACCAAAAAGTCTGCCAGCCCTTCAGAAGTGGTGACCTGACATTCACTCATCCACCTATGAAAATAAGTGCTCAGTTCAGCAACATATTCACATACACTTTCATCTGCCTTGTGTCTATGCTCACAAAACATTTTCCTACAAGTTTCAGGTGTTAGCTTAAAAACTTCTAACAAGCAATTCTTAACAGCAGTATAATCAAAACATTCACAATCAGTTAATTTAGACAGCACAGTTACAGCTTTACCATGGAGTAAGGGGGTCAAGAACCGTACCCAGAGCCTTTGGTCAACATCATACTGTTTACATACCCTCTCAAACATATGAGTGAAGCTATCAAAATGATCCCCCTCTGTCAACTGCAGAAGAAATTTACTGAGCTTTTGTGCTTCTGGGTTTCGATTACTCCCTTCCCCATTACCTCAGTGACTCTGGCGAGGATCAGCATCTCCTTTTCCTGCTGCCTCTGCCTTTACTGCTCCTCAGCTTCCAGGCATAGCGCTTCCTCGTTCTCCTCAGCCTGTAGATGTCTCAGTCTCTCTGCTGCTTCTGTTTCCAAACGCCTGGCCTCCAACTCAAGTCTCTTTAGCTCCAGATGTATTTTAAGTCCTCTGCAGAAAGGTTGAGCTGTCCATTCTCTGAGTGTTGTATATCTCCACGACCAGTCTGATCACCCTCCCCATTGCTGTTTTCTGATGCAGCTGTGACAAAAGCTGCAATCATGACTGCCTCAGTCAGGGTTCCATGCATCAGTCCCTTAGCCTGGCACATCTCAGCCAACTGGCTCCTTGACAGCTTGCCATACTCCTCTGCTGACATGCTTACCTGCTCTCCCTGACTAACTAAGCTAACAAAAGAAGTAAAACAATTGTGATCTGAACTCTGAATATTCACTGCATGGGTGATTTAGAGTACAAAAACACCTTCAGTGATCACGTTACACAAGCTACAGGAATTTACTATCCACACCACTACAAGCCAATTGCCAACCAATTAATATGTGGTGTGGATATCCCACCACTGCCAAACAATTAATATGTGACGTGCGTGCACTGGCCCAGCAATCAAGGAGCTTCAGTCCTCTCCACTAACACCAGTGAGGGGCATCTATATCAGGAAGGATAACAAGTACACACACAGTAAAGTGCAATTTCCCTTAAGAGCACACAGAGATCATGGTCTGTCTGGTGCTGGTTTTTCCCTTTCTATCCAGAACCCCAGTAAGACTCCCCACTGGCACAGTTATAGAGTGGGGTCCTTAGCTAGGGTTCCAAGCCAAGTCCTCCTAGCACTCTCTGTCCAACCAGTGTTTCGCGTCACTGCCCAAGTAGCTCACATACACACTTTGAGATATGATGTATATACAACCACACAGACACTCCTGGGGGAAGGCTGGCAAAGGTTCACTAGCTGTGCCCCTTCTGTCCAGGCTATAAGGTAGTAATCACTGCCACCAGGACCCTTACTTGGCTGCTAAAAAGGCCCTTACCAAAAGGTGTCCAATTATTATTGTGTAATATTATTATTCAAAAGGTAAGTGTGACTGAGCAGGAAGACTTACTTGGAGTGGCTTTGTACAGCATGACTATACATGCAATGTACTCTAGAGCTTAAATTATCTCTACACCAAACAGCCACAGTTGAGAGGTTTAAAATGTTTAATAATAAATAATAAAAACACAAGACAATACTTCTTACTACACAGTGCTAGTCAAGAGTTCAGAGATCACAGGAATTGCTTAAAATAATACAGTAGAATAGTTCTGACATGAATATAGAAAACAGCTAGTCTAAACTTACTATTTTCTGTCTATTTCTTAAGAGAAAAACTAAAGTCCAAGATCCTACTTACATACAGACAGAGCAAAGCAAGTGCTGGTGAGTGGTCAATTCTGAAGACAAATCCAAAATGCTCTCTCTCTCTCTCTCTCACTGTCACAGAAAGTCCTTTAAATTGAGAATACATCCTGTTCACTAATTTTAGATTACAACATTCTTAACAATTCTCTGGTTTCCCAGGCTAACAGAAACTCTACATTTACATTGCTTTGATATTGCACCTGGTCAAGAAACAGCAGTAATTAAAGACATTACATATATAAAGTCTAGCAATTAACTTTGGTCTCAAAACAATAGAAAGAACCTGCTTGTTCAGACACCACAGCTCTTAGTTGGAGATCAAGCAGTAATACAAGGCTTGACCATAGGTCTCAACCTGCTAAGAGGTCAATGTGGAACACAGACCATTGCAATGTGTGACAGATAGTCAAAATGTGGAACACCCTATTCTCACACTGCGTGAAAAACGTGCCATGACCTTTCAACCAAAATATATAGGACTGTGAATGCCACCTTTAAAATACTGTCCTCTTTCTACTGTTTTGTACTTTCCAGAATTCCATGCAAATAAAAGTCATGTACACTCTGTATATGTGGTATATAAACAAACAAGGAGGAACCAGGTCCCTCTCTGCTCTACTTAGAACTTAAATTAAGTGAGCCTTTCAACTACACAGCTCTCTGTTATACACGCTGCAGTTCTACTGGATGAAGTACCAAAACAAGTTTACTGTTTAAGCACTTTCGTCTGTATAATTACAAAGACAAAAGTGCTTTAACCAGTAAACTTGTTTTACCTGTAGTTGTATAAAGGTACTTGCGTATTATTGCAACCACCATGTTCTGAACGACTCACTCTGGTGCAGTACTATCACTGAAAGTGAAAACTACTTTAGCATTCTACCTCATCTAAATCAGTGGCATTTCAAGTAATTATTAAACTCCCTTTTGCAGCATTTCCTTCCACAGTCTACAACATACTGGCTCTGCCTGAAAAATAGGAGGATTGTCATTGTCATGTACGACGTTAACTATAATGGTAGCCACAGTGCAGTGTTGTTGTAGCCTCCCATCATAACCTGTCATTGTTAGCAAAAACATTTTGTCATGTTCCCTGTCAAAAGGTATTTACAGTAAAACTTCTGGGAATTGTTTAGTGTTTGTAGGGTTAGGATTTTTTTTGACTAAAATGTCTGTTCAGGTTAAGCTGGTAAACATTGACAGACTTTGTACCAATGTGTGGATCACAGGCCCGCTCAACGCAGAATCGAGATACAGCCGTTGCTGCCTCAGAAATATTCCAAACTATTTTGTTTTTTTCTAAATGTCGGTGTATTAGTGTTTTGTAACATAACAGTCTAAACAGTACCACTTTTACTTATAGTTATGCTGTTTATCCATCCGTAGCATGTACACTTGCAGAGTCAATCATGCAGAACGTGGTGGTTGTGATAATACGCAAGTACCTGTATAAATTATATGGACGAAAGCACTTAAGCGGAGCAACGACTGTAAAATTCGGAACAGCAGAACAGTGGGCTTAAACACAAATGCGGAGTGTTCCGCGCAATCCGGAGTACTTGGCTGCCCAGGGCTTCACTTGTCAGCTTTCTTCCCGCAGAGTGCACTGTTACATTTTTGACGTTCAACATTTAACACCATTTTCTTCCATTTAAGAGAACAAGCCTGTGGCGTATATTTATATTTACAAATGACATAAGTATGTACAAAATTCTATCTGGCTAGGCTGGCAGCCTTCACATATCTTCACAAGGAGCACTTATATTAATTGCAAGAAGAGCTCCAGTAGTGATGTTAGAGAATAAAAAAGATAATAATGGCAGATTTGTAATGCTAAGGGGCTACTGGCAAGGGAGAAGAATTACACTGGCATGCATTTATATTCCTCCTAAAACTGCTATAATGGAGCTTAATAAAATTCTAGGAATATTACTTATAGGTGGGGACTAGAATTTGATTTGCAGCAGTGAAGATGTGTCTGGGAGCCAAAAGGGAAAGTATAACAATGTAGGGTAGATTTTTGAAGAAATTTATGAAATTATTTGGTATGGAAGATGTTAATTCCTGTAATAAGAATTCAGAGTAAATTTACATAGTATTCTCCAGGATAAAAAAACTGGGCTGTTTTAGCCAGAATTTACATTTTACAGGAACATGTGCATTTGATTGAAGGTCTTGTTACGCAACCAATAGCTATTTCAGATCATGATCCAATAATAACTAAAATAAAAGCACAGGGTAATGATATAAAAATGAGACACTGGTGCTTTCCCACCTGCCTGTTGCAAAGAGAGGAATTTAAGGAATGGTAGTGGAGATAATTCAGAAGCTATTCGAGAGGCTAGAAGTTACTTCTTATAATATAGCTAGGGAGTGGGATAAAATTAAGGTGGAGTTTAAAAATAGGGTGGAAATAAAAGAAAGGGCGCTATTGTTGAGAAGTAACAAGAACTAGTTAGAGGGAATGACAAATGTTAAAAGTATTGCAGAATAGGGGGAATCTCACAGAAGAAGAAGAGGATCTTGAGCAGAAAATAAAGGATTACCTCAATAATATACACAAGTTTAGAAAGATTGCTGTTAAGCAACTGTTTTTGATAATAACACTAGAGCACAAAAGCTTTTAACACGACGACTCAGGCAACAGAAAGTAGAAAGGGCTATCGCCAAGCCTAAGCCTATTACAAGGAAGGTAACAAGAGTTCCTGTAGAGGTGTTAGAAATATTTTGGAAATTCTGTGCAAGTCTGTATAAAGCATAGAAATAAGGAAATCAAGAAAAGATACAAATGGAAATGTTTATGGAAGAATTAAATGACAAGATTAGAGGTAGATGAGGTTCGATTACTAGCAGGATAGGAGGAGATGAGGTCATAAATGGAGAGATTCGGAACCTCCAAACACTTGACCCCACACAGTTTGGCTTCATCAAGGGCAGATCATGCCTCCTGAACCTGGTGGACTTCTTTGAGACAGTTACTCTGGCTATAGATAAGGGAAAGGAGGTACACATGGCTTACCTTGACCTTGCTAAAGCATTTGACACCATTCCCCATTCGGGTATTATTGATAAAATCACCAACCTGGGCATAAACCCTTACGTCACAAGATGGATCGCAAACTGGCTCTCAGACAGATCCCACAAAGTAAGAGTAGCAGGATCTATGTCTGAATCCAGACCAGTAACGAGCGGTGTGCCTCAGGGCTCTGTCCTGGGGCCCCTCCTGTTTGGCATATACTTCTCTGAAGTACAGGCAAACACTGAAGGACTGTGGCTGACCAAGTTTGTGGACGACTGCAAACTGGGTGCTATAATAGAGTCTCCGGCCGACATGGATATCCTCCAGAAGGGCCTTAATGAGACTTATGCATGGTGTCAAAGCCATGGTCTCAAGCTAAATGCTAACAAATGCGTAGTAATCCCCTTTGGAAAAAACAGAGTACCCGCGAACTACCACATAGGAGGTAACCCCCTGAAATCTGAAGTAGTAATAAGGGATCTAGGGACCCAAGTAGATAGTCCGCTTTCCTTTGATAACCATGTTGCCAAAGTGGTTAGAAAATCCTTCTATGTGACCCATCTGACCCATCTGATCACGAAAGGGTTTGCATCAAGATCTAAGGATGTAATGGTGCCCCTCTACTCTTCCCTCTTCAGACCCATTATTGAGTACAATGCACCAATTGGTATGTACCTGGCTAGGCATCTCCAGCAGCTGGAGAGACCACAAAGGTACCTCACTAAGAGGATTACTGGCCTCAAACAGTTGCCCTATGCAGCACGATTGAAAAAACTAACGCTTTTCTCTGTTGCATACCGCCTTCTCAGAGGCGATCTCTGTCTAACATACAGAGCCATGTCCAACCCAGAACTGTTGAACATGCTCCATTATAGCAAAACCAAATCCACTCGAGCTACACGCTCTAGGGATATAAACCTCAGCACAGCAATGAATAGAACATGCTGGAGGGATAGATTCCCTTTGCAAAGACTTCCTTTGCTATGGAACAAGGTCCCGATCTACATAAGACAGAGCCCCTCACTATCACTCTTCAAGAGGAACCTTGACGAGTGGATGGGTAACAGAAAGTTCACACCAGGGATCATACCAACAGCTCTACTAGATAGGGGTCAAGGGTACTAGCTGCTAGGTCAAGGGCCTAGGGAACTAACTAAAGGGGCAGTGAATACCGCACAACATGGCTGGGCTAATATATGCCTTCGGGCAGATAGCCCAGTACCTACGTATGAACCTATGAACCTAGGTAAAAATTGTGATGTATAAATCAATTGATAGGAAAGTCCCCAGAAATAAGTGGCATTCCTGTGGAAGTTTGGAAGCTAGGAGGGAAACAAATTATAAAGATTTGGGAGGTTTTAACAGTATTTTAAGAGGAGAAGTATCTAAAGAGGGTAAAGTTCCATCAGATCCAGCTTTATACAGGCTTATTTCGATACTAAACAATGATTATAAATTATTCATGTCTATAATCGCTACAGAATGGCAAAAGTAATGACAAAATTGATAAATATGGATCATTGTGGTTTTGTGGAGTGGAGGCAAAAGTTTAACAACATTAACAGAACATTGATGATTCAGAGGGAAGCAGAATGTAACAAAAATACCATTATTGTTGGTGGGTCTTGATGCAGAGAAACATTTGACAGAGTAAGCTGGGACTTTTTGAGCAGGGCAATGGAAGCATTTGCATTTCCTGAAAAATTATAAAGTTGATTAGGAGGATGTATGAGGGATTGGAGGTGAAAATTAAAGTGGGTGGGGTCCTCTCTGATAATTTCTGCTTGAGCAGGGAAACCAGGCAGGGGTGTCCTCTTTCCCCTTTGTTATTTGCATTATATTTAGAACCATTGGCAAAGAAAATAAGGGACTCAGAAATTCAAGGATGTAATTGGTATAGTAGTCAAGAAAAGCTGGCTGTATTTGCAGATTACATTATTTTATACCTGACAAAACCATAAAGAGACATTCCAGTGTTGTGGAACATTTTGAGATAATTTAAAATGTTTTCTGGATTCAAAATTAATGAAGCCAAAACAAAGGCAATAGCGGTAAATTATGTACCCACATATTAATTGGTTCAGCAATATCCATATTTATGGGGACATGATAAAATGAAGTACTTAAGAGTATGGATTAAAAATGATTTTGGTGTGGCAGTTAAGGATATGTGGGAAGAGATTAAACAAAAGATAATACAAAAATTGAGAAAATGGAAGCTTTTTATATGGCTGTGGATAGTGAGATACAAGCAGTTAAAATGTTTTAGTCCCATTAGTCTTATACACAGGTCAGGCATATTTTTATCAACCAGAGTAGACGTTCTGGACAGCAATTTACAAAGAGGTGAAGGACTTTATCTGGGAGGGGAAGACAGCAAGAGTCAAATGGGATAAGCTAATTCTTCCAGCAGAACAGAGTAGATTGGGATTACCCAATTTGAAGGGGTATTTCAGAGCTACACAGTTAAGGCTCCTATACATAGCACAAGCAGCAAACTATAATTCAAAGTGATAAGTGATGATGATGAAGCAGGGGGGAAGCTCAGGAAACAAGGAGAGACCAGGATTTTGGATGCAGGCCTTTAAGGAGAATAACATTAATCATACAGAATATTATATCTATAAAGTTGCTGAAAGTATCCTAAGAACTAAGCCAACATCAGAATGGAGAAAGGAAATTCTTCCGATAGGGATGACTGCAGTTAGGGATATAGACAATAGGTAGGAGGGGCCTGGAATTTATTGGAGAAACCTGGCAAAGGAACCAAGGTATTAAGAGTAAGTAACTAGGGAGGGAAAGATGATAGAATGGGAAGACATCAAGAATTTATTTGAACTGCTAATTAGAGACTGCCTTCCCTATCAAGGATTGATATCAAAGTATAGGCAGAGATGAAGAAATAGGTGGGTCCTAAATGAAAGACAAGCATTGGTAGAGTTTTTAGTAGAATCTAGAGGAGAAATGGCTATTAAAAAAGGAATAATTAGTAGAGCATATAAAATATTGCATGATAACTATAAGAACCAATCAAAGACGGTTACAAAGGGATTAGGAAGAGATACTGGATAAGCATTTTACTAAGAAACAATGGGAGAGTATATGTACGTCTCCCAAATATGCAATAAAATCTAGAAGATTGAGAATTTTTGCTTGGAAAAATAGATGTTTTTATACCTCAAGTAGACTCCAGAGAATATTTCCTCAGGTAGACAGCAAATGTTGGAGGTGTAACGGGGAAGAAACAGGTAATTGGGAACATATTTTCTGGGAGTACAGTGAGTTGGCGGACTTTAAGGATTCCCTGTGGGATGCAGTGTCGGAAATGCTGGGTGGGCAGATTAGTGTGATGAGGAAGATGATTTTTCTGAGCTATTATACAGAATCGGAATTGCCTAGACATGGTAAGGCCTCTTGCTGTGTCTAATTATGGTAGCTGCCAAAAAAGCAATTACTAAAAAATTGAAATCACAATCTAAATCAACTATACTAGAAGTAGTGAATATTGTAATGGAGATAAAACAATTGGAAATGAGATATTTAGAAAAGGGTAGGAGCAAACTACATAGGAAAAAATGGGAAATGTGGGAACAGTGCATACAGGGAAGGAATAAGGTTTAAAAGAAGGTAGGGCTTAAATGAGCTGTGTAATGTTTGACTGAAAATAATTGAGTAGATTATAAGTGATGTATAATGATTACAACTAGGAGTGTGTCCGTATGGTTTGTTATGTAAAATGCTTGCAACTAGGATTGTGTTAGTGTGGTTTGTTTTCATTTATATAAATGAGTAATTGCCTATGTCGTAAGTGATAGTTTAATAAAGATGTTTCTTGTTTTAAAAAAAATAGGGCATGAATTAAATAATTTATGTAATGTTGCTTTGGTTATATGACATATAGCAGTATATGTGAAGTATAATATTTGTAAACATGAATTTGTTAATACAGTTTGATTACTTTTATATAAATGTAAATTTGCATATGTCATAAGTGATAATTCAGTAAAAGTGTTTAAAAAATAATCTCATGTAACTGGCCTGCAAAGTCTTGAGTTGTGGACATTAATTTGTTGACTTATTAGGCTTAATGATTACCTACACAGTGACTGTCCCGTTGTCAAGGCTTCATATGCATACACTGCACTTAGTGCTTCAGATTCTTTTCATCTGGTCCATCTGATCCAAATGATGGGTCTTCAAGCCACTTATTGGATCTGATCCACATTGCTTGTGCTCCGGCTTCAAGCTCCTTTAAACTTTTCCCTCCTATAGTCACCTTTTATTTATTTATTATTTTAATTTATTATTTTATTTATAACACCATTGTTGATGTGAAAGTGTTATAGCAGAAGTAAGTTACTAAACTTTTGTCTCACATTGTTACTGCTCTGATCTGTAAAGTTAATATCATTTTCACTTTATTTTATTTTTTTTCTGTATTATTTCATATTTTATCTCAACTAACTCATCTCTAGCCGTTATCAGTAGTTGCATGTATAGTACCTCTGTTGTTTTTTTTCCCTAAGTGTTTATGTTCAACACACTCTCTCCCCTCCTCTTTTCCCTAGGTTTTAAAGCAGTGTATTCCCTCAAGACTGCATATACCTTTACTGATACTGCTCCATCTCCTGGAATTACGCCTATGCTCTACTGTATAGCCAGTTTACACTAAAAGTATGTTCTAAGCTCATGCCACAAAGTAGTCCTACTTTGTCTACTGTACAGGATACCTGCATACCACTGAGCCCCCCCCCCCCTCATACTCACCTGTTTAAAAACCTTGCCTCTGTCTCTCTCTGCCATCTATAAGTTAGTCACTACCCTAGTATCAACTCTCTCTTAGTTAGCTATACTCTTTGTGTTTTTCTGTTTGTGGTTTCCTTTTAACTGTTTTTTATCTTACTGCAAATACCTGTGTATACCTTGCTATTACATCCCTTCCTTCTCTGTCTACACCTTTCCACCTCTTCTACTTACCTGCTGACTCTCACTGTGTGCTTCTTACTTTTTCCCTCCTGCCCTGCTGATTGTTTCTTGTGGTGACTCTTGCTGGCCAATCACGCTCCGTTCAACCTCTCTACACTCGGGCTCACTTCGCTCCCCTCCCACCCACCCCCTCCCTCATATCACTTCCTTTACACCTAACCACCTAATCCCTTCCTCCCCTAACTCCAGCCCTTCCTGTCTGCTATAACATTCTAAACACCTTACCCTCTTTTACTTATCACTTCACAGTTTAGTCTGCTGCAAATCCTCCTTCTTTCTACATATCCCCTACTTCCCCTACAGGTTGTTTCACTTAAATTTTACTTCAAGTCTCTAACAGGTCCAACAACTTACTTTTCCTACTCCCTTATCCACTCCTCACTTCATCCCAATCCTACTTCCCCACCTTAGGCCATGGCTTTTGCAACCCTCTCCATTTTCCTCTTGCCTCCATTACTACTACTTCTCATTCTTACATCTTGTACTACTCCATTACCACCTGTCCATAGAGATCCCACTAATCCCCATACTAACTGTTCTCATCCCTGCAGTACTCTATTATAATCTCTTCCTCTATCTTTTCCATGAACATCCCTCTGCCTAAAATCAAACTTCCTCCCCCTCATTCTCTAGCATCTAAAATCAAGATTAAGTATTTGATTTACAACCCATTTAATTTTAAACTTTACCAACTTCATGTAGCCCTGCTTCTATCAGGATACATACATCCAAATCCTGGGCCCATCCATCACCCAACCTGCATAACTCTACCTCTCCCAACATAATAAACTCATCCTATCCTAACAAACATATTTCCTTTTACTCTATGAATGCTCGCAATATTCTTAACAAAGTTAGTGAAATCCATGCCTGGATAGCCTTCCACACCACCTGATGTCATCACCCTAACAGAGACTTGGCTAAAACCCCAAACCTCTGATAAAGACATTCTCCCCCTGGTTATAATATACTCTGCATAGATCGCCAAAACAAAAAAGGGCGTGGTGTTGCCATCCTCTACTCCAACCACCTCACCATTACAAGTGTTATGAAACCTATCCCATCCTTTTCTCCTGCTGAACTACTTAAAGCTAACCTTAAAATAAATGACCACACCACTATAACAGTAGCAGCCATCTATATTCCTACAGGAGACAACATTCCTCTGCTCGAAAATGTTATGTCATACTGTTCTCAACACATCCCCAATGAAGCTATCCTCCTTGGGGATGTCAAGATTAACTGGTTAACTCTCAGTAATCCAAGCTCTAATACTCATATTAATTTATATGGCTTTACACAGCTAATCTCCCAGTCAACCCATACAAACAACTCTTATACATCTAGTACTCATTGACTGGGTACTTATATCTAATCCTTCCAAATATCATAGCCCTGAAACCCTACCAAGCACCCTGCATGATCACTGCCCTATAAAAGGGCTTAGGTTGACTCCCCACTTCTCAAAACCTCCTAAATTTGTCACTTGTCGTAAACTCTCTAACTACCATCCAGAAACCTTTAATGCCATCCTCTCTAAAGTAAACTGGAAATTCCTTACCTAACTCCCACTAGAAGAATCGGTCGTAGATTTCAACTCTACCTTCCTTTGCATCTTAGACTCACTTGCTCCCCCTCACAAAGTCCAAATTAAGTCCACCATATCTCTGTGGCTTTCAAAAGCCACTCATACCCTTATGACAACTAGAGATAAACTATGGAAAAAATGGTCACAAACTAAGCTCTGTGCAAATTTACAAAAATATAAAGAACTCAGAAATATGACAAAAAACACACAAAGATAAAAAGGACCTATAATAAACCCCCCACAGCTCTAAAATTTAATCCTAAAAATTTCTGGAACTCTATTAACCAAATATTACATCCCGGTAATCTTAGCTCCCCCAATACATGCCCAGATACGACATCTGAAGAAACTGCCACTCTCTTCAATACCTATTTTATCAATTCAATATCTAACCTACTGAACCCTAACCCAAACTCCTCTACTACTAACATCTCCAACTTTTCTGAACCTACTCCTAATACTATCTCCTCAAATGCCTTCTCCCTCAAACTTCTACCTACTAGCTACATCAAAACTCTACTCTCTAAATTAAAACCATGCTCAGCATCAGCTGACAGTATTCCTTCCACTTTTCTTCTGCTAGCAGCTGACTCTCTCGCTCTCCCTCTATCTGTCCTAATAAATCGCTCTATCTCTGACTCTAAAGTCCCTTCCATCTGAAAACAATGCTACACTTTACCTATACACAAAGGAGGTAACTCCTCTGATATCTCCAACTTTAGACATATCGCTATCCTCTCCCCTCTCTCTAAAGTACTAGAAAAATGTATTCATAAACAAGTTATGCAGTATCTAATACAGGAAAATCTGCTCAAACTCACTCAACATGGCTTCAGACCCAAACATAGCACCACTACAGCCCTATTATCCTTCCTCAACACAGTCTCTACAGCCATGGATGACTATAAACTTATTTCTTGCCTATTTTTGGACCTCTCAGAAGCTTTTGACACCGTCTTACATTCTCTTCTGCTGCACAAACTGCATAACCTCAACTTCTCCTCTGATATTGTTGCATGGTTCTCCAGCTACCCCACTGATAGATCTCAATCAATGAGATGGTGCTCTGCACTCTCCCCTCCTCTCCCTGTCAAAATGGGTGTACCTCAAGGGTCTATCCTAGGGCCTTTACTTTTTAATATCTTTACTAATCAGCTCTGTCCTCTTGTCCTCCGTTATCTTTAGTGCAATACACAAATGACTCTCCAGTCATCACCACAGCCAACTCTCCCTCTAAACTCTTCTCAGCTATTCGGGCATCTTTTAACTTAGTTGAAACATGGCTCTCCAACAACCAGCTCATCCTTAACCCAAAAAAAAACCCAAAGCTGTTACTCTTACTACCTAAAATGTTTATGAATATTAAACCCTCCTTCTCCATACAGTCCCTTAATAACACTCCCATTCAGGTAGAATCCAGTACTAAGCTCTTAGGTATAACCATCGACGATCAGCTTAAATTTGACTTGCATGTTAAAACTGTATCAAAAGACACATTCAAAACTAGGGCTCCTTTACCGTAACAAGAAATTCCTTACCTCTGAAGCAAAGATTACTCTCTGTCTTACCTACCTTCAACCCAGTCTAATGTAAAATTCTCACAAATCTTAACTCAGCACTCCTGACCAAACTCAAATCTACCTACAACAAGGTAGCTAGATTTGCTGTCTAATAAACCTACAGATCCCATCACTGTCTCTCTCTCTAAAACGCTTAAACTGGCTTGAATTACCCCCACCAGCTTCTTCTCTCTCAGCTCCAGATCATCCATTCTATCCTATACCAGCCTTCCTACTTCCCAGCACTATCCCCTCTCATCTCCCATTATTCTTCCTCCAGACCTCTCCGAAGCTCTAACCAAGGAAGTAAATAGTGTGGGAAGAAATAGCCAGGGAATTGTTATGGCTAGGCTTGTATAGGCCCTAGGGCCGATAGCCTAGTACCAGCCTATGAACCTATAAGACCTACTACAAATCTACAAACCCAAGTCTAAATTTGAACGCAACATGTACACCCCACAGTTGCCTGGAATTAGGTTCCCACTATAAATCAGGACCCTTACACATCCTAAACAATTTAAGACAGCCACCAAAGAGCACTTTAAAAGTCGCTGGTCCTGCCACTGCACTGTCCCTCTTTAACATCCCCTACTTCTCATACCTTAACCTACTTTCTACCCTTAACTCACTCTTCGCACTAGCTCTCTCTAATCTTCCTTGACTACTCTTTCTGCTGTTCTAAAATCTATTAAGCAAATTGCCTCAGAGAAACAATCTGTTGTAATTGTCTTGCCTTCATGCAACTACATCATAAAACTTTTTTTTTTGAAAACTTACCCCAAAAACTATACTCATCTTAATGACATTTATTTTTATATATCTTGAAATAGTTATGCTATACTCCTAATTATTGACACTGTATAACATTGTATTGCTACTTAATGCCATGTAATAATCCTGCAACATTGCTGTTTAATGATAATTTATAATGAAAATTCTATAATATGTTGGAGCTTTTCTCCATGGGCCTCCGCTGAAAAAGGGCTCTTCAGCTCAGTCGGACAACCCCTTGTCAACAAATGTAAAATAAATAAATTGTAGCTAATCTCCACAGATCTTGTCTGCTGCCTTTGCAAAAAGACTGATCTTGGCTAAGCTGAATGCTCCACCTTTATAGGTTCATAAGTGTTTATTAGGTTAACGACCAGAAGGACCTTTTAAAGCCTAGCCATACATTCCAAATCACTGACAAGTTCTGATACCCTTGATAAGTGAAGCAGGGGCTTGGGAGATGAAACATTTGTACTTTATAAATCTTTGAGATTTATTAGGTTATTTTTTTCATATTTTTCTAATTAGGGCACCTTCTGTTTTATCACTTGTGTGGTACTTTTTTTTCCATTTTAGCTAATCATGTAAGCAGGAGACCTGTTGAACTTTCCTCATTACAGTTGACTTCTCTTTTCTCATAGTTGTGTAACTGCATTTCCAGTATTTATAGTACCAGTTTTTCTAACCCTCCTTGTTATTAATGTTTTTTATATCCATATTTGTATAAATTCTTAGTTGACTGCATTTGACTATTGCTGAATTATATTCTGCAGTTTTTTGTGTGCTTGTCTTATTGTTGTTGACATACATAAACCCGAAAAACAAAGCTTCAGGAAATGCGCCATATGTTACTATAAGATACTATACGATTCCACTGCAGGACACCAACTGGCTTTGCATGTTGTGCCTGGAGTTGAAATATCTCTCAGCTTGACTTCCATCTGCAGGGCTTTTGGACCTCGTTCCTCGGCAGATCCCAGAGATAAACTATTCCTAAGGGTTTGCTTCCTCTTGATCAGTCAGGAGAAAAGCCCAAGAAAGAAAAAAACAAAGAAAATGAGGGAAATAAAAAAAAAGCAAATGACTGAGAAAAGGAAGGCAGAAGTTGCCTGCCATTTTACAATGCCAGAAGTTCCAAGAAGGGAGTCAACCCATGTTCGGATCCAGAGGTCATCCTCCATTTGATACTGTCACAGACAACTTATTTTGTGATTCCAGATATGTTTCCTAAATCTCAAGTTAACTGACCTTCCTCATAGATGGAGCTCCCTTGCACCATTTCTAGGCCCTCTTCAACCTCCTCTTCATGGACTTTCAGGAGTGCTTTTGATGATTAGCAAAGTGTCATGAGGGCCTTTTTGAAGACACAGATTGAGTTGGGTGTTATCAAGAGTGGACCAAATTCCTCACCCATCCTTGCTCCTTCCCTGTCCACATTTTGGCAACAGAGATTTCAGAGCTGAGGCAACTCCTGACATCTCTATGCTTGGCTCAGATTGATCCTTCAACCTTCACACCAGGGTTTTTGCATACAACTCACTTGATGCCAAGATCCTTGATGTTGACTGAGTTTTGGGACCAACCACTTGACACTGCGTCTTTGACATTGATGCATTTCTTTCCCTTTATGGTGTCTGAGACTTTGGCAGATCAGGTCGACCCTTCCTCACCCATCCTTTCTTCTTCCCTGGTCCTTGTTTTGTCATAAGAGGTTTTGGAGCTGAGGCATCTCCTGGAGCCTCTGTGCTCGGCTCACATTGATCCTTTAACCTTGATATCAGAGCTTTTTTTCATCCATCTTACTTGATGCTGTAACCCTTGGTGTTGACTGATTCTCGGAACTGAACTTTTAACACTGAGTCTTTGATGCCAACACATTTGGTTCCCTTTTTGGTGTCTGAGACTTTGGCACCGATCTCCTATTTGAGGTCCTGCAGTCTGTCAGTGTTCTCTATTCCTTGGTTCTGCTTACATCCCCCTGGGGGGGGGGACACTGTGCCAGTCATGTGATCACTGGTTCCAGCAGACTTGGGACTGCTCATTGAGGCTATGGAGAGGATAATTGCCTCTTCCCCTGGCGCATCCATGCAGGATGCAGTGGTATCAGCTCCAGCTCCTGACACCCTGAGATTTATGTTTTAGCCAGTCCATCTTCCATCCTTGAGTCCAAGCAGAGTATATAGCATCAATAAACCAGTGGAAGTACAGTCAAAGCCCTCTGAGGAGTCAGATTCCCCCTCCTAACATTGCCAGAAAAAGGGCATGCATGAGGAGACACATCGACTCTCCTATTGAGTCTCTCATTATGAACATTGATTTGGATGCTTGAAAGGGTTCACACAATCCCCCTATAGAAGATGCCACATTTGGTGAGGTCCTGGAATTGATGTGACACAGGAGATCCTGGCCCACAGACCTTCCATCTCAGGATGAAGAGGTGTTATTGTAGGCCTATCGCTCTGCATGCTCTTTCTCTTGGGTAGTGCGTCCTTCTGATCATTTTTAGACAGCAACCAGGAGGGCGTGATGGGAATCTGGTTCTCCTGAAGACATCTCCAGATAGCTCGATAAAATTCTTTGGCCGCTGTAGGAAATGCCGTACTAGTCCAAGGGACCTATGAATACATCCTTTAATTATAGCAGTAGTCACTAGAAGAAAATTGTCCAGTGATGTAGCTGCTGTCCATCTGCCAAGCAGAGAGTCCAGGGTAATGTACAGAATAGGGAAGCACACATACACCTTGGGTACCCTTACCCTGAGAAATTTAAATTATGTCAGTTACATGGACTGCTTCCTAAGAGATCTAGTGAAACATACTTTTAGCCTCTTTGAAAAAGCTGCCCACACCAGAATCCAGGAAACAGCTGGAGAGCACAATAAGCATGATTCTAAGTATCATCAACTTTTCTAGGGGGGTCATGAATGATGCATCCAGTGGAATGGCTGCTGCTGTGGGCACAAGCATTATGATAAGGCTTAAACTCTGTGACTTTGCAGATAACTTCAAGGTGTCCTTCAGAAATGTCCCTTACAAAGGCATGTCCTTGTTTGGTCCATCAATGAAAAAATACTGAAGTGTGGGCAGGAATATAATATGCTGTTTGTCATAGGTGTCAAATTTGGCACCCCCTCAGAGAGCCTGCATTTAGAATCAGAAGAGGTCAAAATCCTACCCTGTTAACCCTTTGACTGTACTTCAGATAATGGCAGTCACAGCAAAGCTGGCATCTTTAATAAATACCAACCTAGAGGCCATGGGCATCCATAAAATCAGGGATATATGGGTCGTTTTTCAGGCATGCAGTACCATTGTGTTGAAGGATTGTCCAGCTGCGTACCTAGGAGACATCCAGGATTCACGTGTATCCCTCCACACTCCTGTGTGGATGACTATTACCCAGGTCCCATGGGTGAGAAGGATAATATCCAGAAGCTCTACCATTCCCTTTTCCTTTCCCCACCATCCCAGTCTCTGCACCCAGACATTCCACTCCACCAACTGAATGTGGCCTAAAGAGAAAATCTCTCTCTGTTAGAAGAAAATCTAAGAGGTCCCACAAGTTCAGAAAGGGGCAGGATTCTCATTGATTCTAAAGAAAGTGGCTTTAAGCTCATGTTACATCTCAGTACCTAAACCGCCACATAAAGGAGGCCTCCTTCAGAATGGTAAAGGTGTAAGCAAGTCTGCCATGTCTACTGGTAAACAACTTGGTGTGCTCAACAGATCTTCAGGATACCTACTACTTCAACTAAATAGAGAGGCCATCCAGAAAATCCATTCACTTCTGACTAGAAGCCAATCATTTTCAATTCAGAGCTCTGCCGTTCATTCCCACTCCACTCCCAAAATGTTCAACAAGTGTATGGAAGTAATCGCAGCCCATCTGAGAATCTGAGGGATTTGTGTGCTTCCATACGTGAATGACTGGCTCCTTGCTGTTACTATCAAAGAGTCTCTGTCAGCTCAATGCCCTTGGTCAGCTTTGTGTAAGGTAGCATTGTTTTTATTAGAGGAGTTGCATAAAAAAGCCTAACATGTTCAAGAACTGATATTGATATAATAGAACTGAGTTGTTTAATGGTAATGAAAGTTAAATAAAATAAAATGATGTCATGGCAGCAGATGTTATATTCATAGATAGTGGTTCTGTTGTATTACGTTGCAAACCCTCTGGCACTCTTGTAGGATTTTTAAATCAAAATGCAGTTAGCTTTTTTGCTAGCTTGCTATGAGGCACTCACCTAATAGAATACACCACCAAGAAAGGCCTTTATTTAATGGCAGCTTGGTTTCTCTGTACTGTCATTACTGTGCATTATGTTATGCTAAATTAGGTTTGTGTAGCTTGTTTGATTTCTATGTGTTTATAACAATAAGTTCAAGCAGGCATGAAAAGATCATGGGTTTCATTGTGTGTTGGGTAGAGGTGTAGGTCCTGATGTGCTATACTGTAGATAGGAAACACTTTCCATGATGTCAACTTGTTTGAATCATTTAGTTTTTGAGCTCTGAGGCCGGTGTGTGTGTGTGTGTGTGTGGGGGGGTTGTTGACAAGCTTGCAGCCAGAATAGTTGGCAAGTGCAGCATAGGCACTGACAAGCAAGCAATTACTCTGGGAGCCTAGTTGAAGTTGGGCTAGGTTGGGGAAACTGGTTATTAGTTCATGTCTCAAAGCTGATGGGATCACCACAGTACACTTGACTAGCTGAGAGAAAGATGTCTTGTGCATTCAGTGCATGATGTGTAATGTTAAATTTCAAGGGTAAATGCAAAGAGCACAAATCTAATGGCAACATTCATATTAAGGCTTTACCCGCCAACATTGCCTTTTGTGTTGAAATCATTAATTTTTTCCCCACAAACAGAGAGGGAAGTATTTGTCTCATATAGCAGATTATCTCCTCTGTATATGGTGGGCAACATAAGAACACCAGTGAACAGTAGCAGGATGGTGTGTTATTAAAGATCAAGATCTAAGAAAGAATAATTGAGCTGTATGTGGTTTCAGCAAAGGTCATTGAGTAAATTTTCTTTCAGTGAATAATTGGGTGTAAATAATTCACTTTTAATTGTATTAGCAGCAAATATGCAAAGCTGAGCGAGTATCACAGCCCAGTTGTGTAGATCCTGTACTTAACACTTTGCTACGTACTTGTGTTTATCCTTTTCGTATAACAACAACATAATAGGATACCAGCACACTGCTGACTTATTTAGTGCTTTAGTACACACTAGATCATGTGTTGGCTAAATTAACTTGGTTTGTTTATTGAAGATCAACCAGCACTGTTAACTGGCACACTGTAAATATGTTGAGGGAGGCTGCTGGCATTAACAATAATCTTGTTATTCAAAGAAAGTGAGGATAAAGGCGGTAGTTAGGAGTAAATACACAAGTATTAACATCTCAGACCTGAGTAGATTAACAGCAAAAATTGTATTATCAACTTGCCATTGAAATTATTGTTGTTAGGCATGGTTTAGTGTACGGACTGCTATTTGTTTAATTTACCATTAAATGTAAGATGTTTGTCACATTTTATAAGAGTAATAAAGGTTGCACCTTAAATCAGTGCATGTGAGTCACTACACGATACACAATAAATTAGTAAAAGAAGACCCCCCCCTTCTGCATATGCCTAATACCCAGTTATCTTGAACAGGAAATTGCACTGTGTAAGCAAGTAAACAAAAACATGGGTTTTCCAAATGAGTGTTGGTGGGAGTTTGTTTGCCATTAATGGACCCTAAGGATGGTTAAAATAAATTACAAGGATTACTAGCTTGCTTCTTCTCAGTAAGTGCAACTTAGCAGTCTGTGTCAGTAGTTTACTTATAAGGTGAAGTCACCAGTGAAGTCTAGGATTACAGTTTTTTCGCACAGGCTTATAGCATGCAAAAATGAAGCATACTTAATTTTTGCAACTGCGGAGAAATAGAACTGTAAAAGTTCCTTGGATGTTGCTAGAAGTATATCTTCAGCTTAAGCAGAGCTTAAGCCAAACAAATAGTCAGAAACATGAAAAAAGAAAAACAACTGACAGTTTTATGTCAGAGGAAAACTTTTTGCATGACGTGGATATAGTTTTCAGAGAAATTTTTCATTGAAGTGATAGTTTAAGGTTCATAGTTGTTTACTAGGCTAACAACCACAAGGACCTTTTTAAGCTTAGCATCCCACATCTCTGACAAGTTCTGATACCCTAGATAAGTGTAAGCATGGGCCTGGGAGAAGAACCATTTACAGGTTACCTGTGTCCATTAGAGACATAGGTGTAATCCAGGGATGAATTTCCAGTTTCCCATCCAATTGTCCAAGTTGCACTTGAATTGGGTTAGGATGGAACTCTGCTTCACATTGATGGGGAGCCTGTTCCATAGATGGGGAGTAGTCTCTGTGAGGCATGCCTTTCTCTCCAGCAGGTCCTATTTATATCACAGCCGAGGTTTATGCCTTTAGAATGGGTAACTCTGGTGCTGTTTGTTTTGTGGATGTGCAGAAGGTCCATCAGAGTAAGGTCCATCAGAGTGGGTCTGACAGTACCCTGTATACCAGGCATAGATCTCCCCTCAAAAGCCTGTAGGAGACAGAATACAGGGATAGGGCATTGAGGTGGTCTGCGTAGGACATTTTACTTATGCCCTGTATTCTTATAGTGAGGAACCTCTGTGGACGTTCCACTTGTTGGATATGCCTGGTTAGGTACATACCAAAGGAGGTGTACTCAATGATAGGTCTGATGAATGCCAAAAACAGTGGAGCAATGACTTCCTTGGACTTGGATGCCATACATTTGTTTATAAGTTGCACAACATAGAATGATTTCCTCACCACTGATGACATGTGATGGTCAAAGGCTAGATTACTGTCTGTGTGTGTCCCTAAGTCCCTGGCTACTGGGTCAACTCTAAGGGGTGTGTTGTCAGTATGATAGTTACCAGGGATGAATGACTTCCCAAAGGATACTGTTATGCATTTCTTGGCATTTAGTTTTAGTCCAAGGCAGCTGTTGGCAACACATTCAAGTGAAGTCTAATAGAAACCAAAACAGTAATTTGTTAACATGAAAGTCAGTTTTTCCCACCTTCCCCACCAAAAAAAGAGTCAGTAATGTTAATTTGTATATGGAAGGAGTATAATGGATGGCACAGTGGTGCAGCAGTAGCGTTGCACCTCACAGCAAGAGGTTTTCCAGTTCAATTTTCATCTGGAGTGCCTTCTATGCGGAGTCTGCATGTCCTCCCTGCGTTCGTGTGGGTTTTCTCCGGGTACTCCGGTTTCCTCCCACGTTACAAAGACATGTGTCTGGAGCATTTCTCCCTGGGCCTCTGCTGAAAATTGGCTTTGTTCCAAGTTGGATTTTCCCAGTAAACAAATGTTAAATAAATAAATTGAATATCTAAAGATTCAGTGCTGATATACACAGGTTGCTGAACTGTCTGCAAGGCAACAAATTATGCTGTGAAAGCCATGCTGTAGCTTTTAAATGTGCCAACCTCATTTTAGCTGTTGGAACCTGGACGGGATACCGAAAATACATCCCTGGCATCCCACTTGTGTCCCTGCTGAACAGGGGAAACAGGTGCTCATTTTGTGGGACCATGGGTGAAATTCTTGGCTAGGCTTATAAGGGCCTCCGACCAATAGCCTAGTATCATCCTATGAACCTAAGACTGTAAAAGCCTTTTATAAGTAAATGGATTTTTTTTCCTGTGAGTTTACAGAAATGGCACAGTAGTTAAGAGATTTAGAGGCAAAATGCCCAACATAATTCAAGAATGTGTAGGTACAAGAATTAGAGAGAGTGCACTCTGCATGAAAGCCCAATATTTTAGCATGGATGGCAAAGAGCAAGGCCTCTTCTGCTGCTCTCCTGCTGTTTTGATTTCATACACATGTCTGCTGTCTGCTAGAAGGTTGTCATTCTTCCAACCTGTTCCATGGTGTAGTAGATCAGTTTCTCAGCCTTTGCTCACCTCTTTCAGAGCAGAAAACTAGTTTCCAAGTGCTCAGACTCATTCCTTGTGACAGCTAAGCTACTGTCTACCTCAATTACCCACAATCACTGGCCGCATGCACTGTCACTCTACCTTTAGGCAAACAAGTTGCATATAAACTTAAGGTAAGCAGCGATTCTCAGAGAAGAGGATTTCTGTCATCAGTTATCCTTCTTCAATTTCCTTTCTTCCTTTTCTTCATTGGAGACCACTGTTTGTTTATTGGCTGCCAAATATATTTACCTGATTTTCTGCCTTAATTCCTTGTCACCTCTGTTTCCCTTTTTCATTCACCCAAATGTTCTATTTTAATCCTCCACACTGGGAATAAGGACTGAGGTGTCAGTTAAACATCCTCATTTTTTTTGCTTTCACTGGGTTAGATACATCAGTTTGTGACATTGACATGAATAGCCATAGTGAATCTTCCAGCCTGTTGACAGACTTTGTTTTGTATAGTCTTCTGACTCAGATAATTTAAAACTGTTGTGTTAATGAAAAATCTAGCTTTATTTTCAGTATAAACCAAGTTTCAGTATTCTGTTATCTGCTTTTCTGTTTCTGCCATATATGTGCAAGAGTGTGTGTGTGTGAGAGAGAGAAATTAGTGTGATACAGCCTTAAAATGATAATTTGTTATACTGTTGTATAGGAGTGCATGGGGGGGAGTGGCAGCAGGTATGGGTATATGTATAATCATACAACTATCCATAGGGTCACCATAAGATTTTATTGACTCAAAGGGGCTTCACATACACACAAACAGGTAGATATGTAGTTGCATGCGTGGAAATAAATTATTAAAATATTGCCTTAAAATGTTAACCAAATGTTTTTGTGTTTTTCTTGCATCACCCAGGTCTGGGTCATTTGATTTCTTGCATTCTCATTAATGGAGCCCAGTACTTTAAGCGCATAAATGATGCTGGCATCAAGAAGATGTGCCGAAACATCTTTGTCCTACAGCAGAATTTAACCAACATCACCATGTCTCGAGAGGCAGACCTTGATTTTGCTAGGTAATTGTTTTTAACAATATTTCTCCTTTATTTTTCATCAATTAATTATAATATATGCACAGTGTGATGTGTGGTATGTAAATGACATGCAACTAAAACAGTAGTTCTTGCTTTTAATCTCATGTAAACCCCCATTTTTTATTTCTTTTTGGCTACATGTTATGCTTTACTGCAAATTTGATAAAGCCGCATTTGTGTGACTTCATTTGACTTTTTTGTATAGAGGGCAGATCATGAATCTGACCTCATCATTCTTTAAAAAAAAAAAAAAAGAGGAAAAAAAAACTGCTTGGACTCCAAACACAATTGGAGATGCCAGCAAGTGTGTCATTTTCTGGGAGTGTAATGAGTTAGCAGACTTTAAAGATTCCTTGCAGACTACTGTGTTAAAGATACTGGGTGAGCAAATTGGTGTATCTAGGGAAATTATTTTCTGAGCTATGATATAGAATCGGAATTGCCTAGATGTAGCAAGGCCTTACTGAGTCTAATTATGGTGGCTGCCAAAAAATGCTAATTCTAAAAAATGGAAATTGAAGTCTAAACCAACTGTACTAGAAGTAGTGAATATACTAACAGAGATAAAACAACTGGAACTGGGATCTTTAGAACAGGGTAGGAGCAAACTTGTACACACAAAAAAAATATGAACTGTGGGAGCAATGCATACAGAGGAGGAATGAAGTTTAAAAGAAGGTGGGATTTGAATGAGCTGTGCAACATTTGACTGACAGTGATTGGGTAGATTATAAGTGATGTATAATGTTTGTAACTAAAATTATATCAGTACAGTCTGTGATGTAAAATGCTTGCAACTAAGACTGTGTTATTTTGGTTTGTTTTAATTTATGTAAATGTATGATTGCCTGTGTCATAGGTTCATAGGTGTGTACTAAGCTAATGGCAATGCTTCTTGTAAAAAAAAAAAAGCTGTTAATTCAAATTTCTGTGTGGCAGGCGAAAATTAAATATAGATTATAGAGGCTGAAAAAGACCACTGACCTATTCATTTAGCTCTGCATTGTGGTTTTAATACTTGTGATCTAGTTTTGTATGACAGCTAATAGTAAATACATAATTAAACAATGTTAATAGTTTTATGTAGGTTAATTGTTATTTAATCACTGCGTAATGTTGGAATCTGATGTAATGTGCAGGTAAGAAGTACAAGCTACAACCAATGAGTTCATTATTGCTGAGTAAGTGTTTTTGTTAGGTGTAGACATCATTCACCTCATTATTGGGCATAGACATTTCAAAAAAATGTGTTAATTAAAACTGTGACTTCATCAAAGTATATTTGGTATTGTAAGATGTAATATACCTGTCTTTGAGTCCTTGCTTTAGTGGTTTTCTTTTCCATGGCCACCACTTAATAAACATCTTAGAAGACCTGCAGTCAAGGGAATGTCTGTGCGCCATTACCAATGCTAACCTTGACATGTCATGCAGACCGCTTTAGAGTGCGTCCTCCCTAAACCCAGTAGTTCTTTTGCGCTGCTTCTATTGCTGCTTGTACAGGTCAGATTTACTTCTACTGTCATTCATCTTTTCTCCTCACATCTAAACAACAGCACTGTAAGTGACCATGTGGCTACCATATTACAGGCAATGACTAGCACTTGTTTTGTTTTTGTTGTCTTGAAGAAGAGAGTGACATAAAACATTGTCATTATCTTACCATTCAAAGGGTTCACTACATGTATATTAAATAAGACAGAATTATTCATAGTGGACCCCACTGGTTCCTGGTAGTCCCAACCAAGGACTAGAAAGGTCCCAACACTGGGTGCTCTTATGGTTTTAATCCTGGCTGGGAGTGGTTCACCATATATTGCAGGCAGTTCTCTCTTATCCTTGCTCAGCGGAAAATGATGGCCTTTATTGCCATGAAGCTTATAGCTTTCAATTTTTAGTTCTTCTTGCCATCATAGCCTTGGTTGAATTGGATAAATTAAGGTCAGGGTCCAGGCTTGGATTCCTCTGTGTCATCTGTGTTATACATGGTTCTTGTTCCATATCTGTCCATGTATGTGTGTTGCATTGAACTGTGGGATGTTACTAATTTCAGAGCCAGTATGCAGTCATAGATCTTTTGATATTGGACCTCTTGTATCCTAGTTCTAGGGTGGTAAAACAATCTCCAGTAGTCCTCTGATATGTGTAACCTTTCTGCAGCTGAACCCAGTGTAGTCACGTGACGATTTTCATATTGATCAATGTTGCAGTAGCCTTAAGCTATATGGGTTATATCCTGATAAAGTTATAACAGCCAGCCAACTTCCAAAGCATCAAGGCACCTATCACATATCCAAACAATTAGCCAGCTCAAGCTGACCCTTCAGAGCTTTTTCTGAGTATTTCCTCTAGAAGATGGTGAAAATATGGCATGACAGGGAGATGGTTAAAATATGAAATATTCAGATCACACATGGTGATTTTATTTGATTCTGTATTTGTAAAATTGCAAAGAACAGTGTTTATGAGGTGAAGACCCTATTATGCTTTGTTGAAATTAAGAAAATATTTATCGAGTCTAAATTATACTAATGCACATTTGTAATTTATTTTAATTTCTTAAAATGCATTTAATTTTTCTAGCACTAGGCATATTTTTTAAAAGGAAGTATTGTCTATTAACATTTTGGATTGATTGTGGATATGTATTACGAGACATCTACTAGTATCTTGTGTTTATTTCTCCCAGTCTATAGAATGGGAGTTATGCGCCAAAGCTGGACAGTTAAGTTCAACAAATTTTTTCTACATCCCAGGCAGAAATATACATCCACTGAGCTCCTTCTTGATAGATTTTGAATAGCCACCCCCTAGTGACAACAGTCTTCAAATTAGCATTATGGACAGTTGGACTACCCTTCTTTCTCTTGCCAACCTTGTTGGCTTGGGTCCTTTGAGGCAATGTAGCAATTGGCTCATGTACACAGATAACACCATACTAATAACACACTCTAGAACCCAGTGCAAGAGATGTATTTACACCAAGAATCTAGAATCCATGCTTTCTCTCACACAGAACACTAACACAGAGAAGCTTGTCAACTCACCCACCATTACATATGCTCATAGTACCACTACTCAATACGCAGAGGTTCTCTCAAAAAACTTAGCAAAACACCAGAAACCTCCAAACAAAAGAGTGCTACAACTAACACAGTCTCCACAGCAACCATGACACACAGCAACACCAGTGTCTCTCCCACCAAGCCAGTAAGACGTAACACTCAGGAAACAAATTTTCTTGTCATTGGAGACTCAATAGTGAGACAAACGGATAGTTGGATAAGAAGAAAGCCATGGTCAGCTGCCTGTCCGGTGCCAGTATTCGCCAGATCACGCATGCAACTCAGGTCACTCAGCAAGAAGTACCAATAGGAATCTGTTGTAGTTCATCTTGGTGTGAATGACCTGAGACATACCTCACTAGATTATATGAAGAGAGACATGGTTGAGCTCTCCGAGTATGTGTCCCAGGCAAGTATGTTCCTAGCCTTGAGCTGTATACTACCCTCACCTAGAATGCTACAGTATAAACAAAATATGATTGATTTCAATAATTGGCTCAGTTTATGGTGTCATTCAAAGGGGTCTAGTTCCTGTCAGCCTGGGAGGCCATGGTCGACAAACCTCGCTGCTTTACTAGAGACAGTTTGCACCTGGCATCTCTAGGCTGCTGGCAAAGGCTCTTGCCTTCCCTATAGTGGCATTTTTATACAAGGTCTTAAAAACATCATTACCAATGTGAAATTAACCAGTCAGAGCAAAATAAGGGTCATGGTGCTAAATGCTAGGAGCTTAAGCCAAAAAAATGTACTCACTGGAAACACTTCTATCACTAGAAGATGTAGATGTCTGAGTAGTCATGTCTGTGCAGTCACAGAAACCCGGTTCAAGACCTGAGGGAGTACCCCAGCATTGCAAGGCTACAGTGCCTTCTACATCTTTAGACTGCAAAATGAACATGCAAAAACTAAAGGAGGTAGTGTTTCGATCTATATTGGAGATAAATTCACCTCCCATCTAGTGAGGCTGAACAACTCTGGAGTTACTCCAGGTTACAGGGGGTAAGACCCCATTCATGTCATAGCCAGTTATAGCTCCCCCAGCATGGGTCACAACGCCCATGAAGCGTACTTGAACAAACTGGAGGCCATCCAAATTTTTCCGAACACTGGTTATGGGAGATTTCAATTATCTCACCAACTGGGAAACCTACGCTAGCCCTAATTTGCTAGTGCATAACTTCCTTAACTTTAATTCAAATGCCCTGGGACAAATTGTGCATACCCCGACAAGGGGAACAAACATTATGGATCTGGTCCTCACCAACATGTCAAACAGATGCACTGTCAGAACTGTCGGAACCTCATTAGTTAAAACTGACCACAAGTCAGTCACCTTCAAGCTGGCACTAACACCAGAACTCACAAAGGGTGAAATCAGACTAAAAAACTTCACCAAGGCAAACTGTACCCTCCTAGGTGAAGGTATAAATGCATTCCAAGCCCCACCCCACGCTGAAAGTAGTAACTACTCCAAAGCTTACACTAACGCCCTGTACAGCCACTTGCATAAGTATATAAACTTAGTCATACCAGAAAGAATGAAAGCCACAGCCCCAAGTTAAAACAAGCTGCCATGGTGGACATGCAACATCAACAAACTTTCCAATAAATGCAAAGAGTTGCAGTCCAGAAAAACAAAGGCAAGGCCCCAACAATGGAAGAGCACCCTCCTCAGCCTCAACAGGCAAATAAGACAACTTGTCAAATCCTCCAAGGGCTCCTTTGAGAGAAACTTGCAAGTACAGCCAAGGATAACCATAAGGCCTTTTAAAGCTACGTACATGACATAAAGGGTAAGACCCAAGCATCTGCAGAACTAGTGGCCAATGGTATCACACACACTGATCCCACAGAGATAAACTTGCTAGCAGATAGGTTTGGTGAACATTTCCCTCCCTTATCCCCTCCTAACTTATAACAAACCTTTCCCCAAACCCCCCCCCCCCCTCCTTACATATCTGAAGAAAAGGTCCTCAAAGCCTTCTCCAAGGCAAAAGACACAGCCTCTGTGGGGCTAGATGACATCCCAGGCTGTCTTCTAAACAGGCTAAAATATGAACTAGCATCACCAATAAGTACCCTTTTTAATCATAACCTAACCACAGCAACATTTGCAGAATGGAGAACAGCAATAGTTATTCCCATGCACAAAGGTGGCCTCGCAACAGATCCAGGGAATTACAGACCCATAAGCCTGACCAGCCTCATCTGTAAGGCCATGGAACATATCATTATGGACCTCATAAATAAAGACATAGATGACACCCAAACCCTGGATCCTACCCAATTCGGCTTCATGAAGGGCAGATCCTGCCTGTTAAATCTGGTGGATTTCTTTGAAAATGTGACCAAGGCTAACTCATTCCCTCCAGTAGAGCTCTTTGAAATGTGTACCTTTAACTCCCAGTGGGTGTGGCTTCAGTTTTTAAAAGATGAAGTTATCTCCTTACAGTTCTACCAAATACTAACTGACAGAGGTCATATATCAATACAGTTGTGTTTGCCATCATGTATGCTTCAAGATAAAATATTCTGATATCTTTTATGTAGCATGGTTTTGGAATTATTAATGCAAATATGAAC
Organism: Protopterus annectens; assembly: GCF_019279795.1. Taxonomy (NCBI): domain Eukaryota; kingdom Metazoa; phylum Chordata; order Ceratodontiformes; family Protopteridae; genus Protopterus; species Protopterus annectens. The sequence goes on from NC_056745.1 coordinate 1,368,838,922, forward strand.
AGGCAGTATTTGACGCCTAGAGGCGCAGTAGGAGGTAACTGCAGAAATACCTGGAGATGTCACTTGGCTGTAATGAGGAAGGCAAAACTGTGCACACAGCATACCTTGACCTGGCAAAAGCTTTCAACACAATGCCCCCTCACACTATCAGATCAATAACAATACCCTAAGTACTCATGAAGTGGTAAGGGACCTGAGATCACAAGTTGACTGCGACTTTAATTTCAACCATAGGTCTACTGTAGTAACGAAAGTTTTCTACGTAGCACACTTGATTAGTAAAGGCATCACCTCAAGAGCAAAAGAAGTTATAACCCCCCCCCCCATACTTGGATCTTATCTGGCCCATAATTGAGTATAACGCCCCGTTTGGCATGTACCATACTAAACATCTGCAGCAACTGGAGAGACCTCAGAGGTTTCTAACAAAGAAGATCAAGAGGCTCCAGCATGTGTTTTACACAGACCGACTAAAGTTCCTGTTACTATACTGCATATCGTATAGACTTCTTAGGGGAGACTTACGCCTGGCCTACAGAGCAATCCAAGATCCAAACTTAATAAACTTGCTGCACATCTGTAAATCAAATGGTACTAGGGCTACCCATTCCAGGGACGTAAATATGGCCTGCTACTTAAATAGGGCATGGTGGAGGGACAGATTTATCTCCCATTGACTGCCGCATCTGTGGAATAGGCTACCATTTCATGTGAAACAGAGCACATTTATGACACTCTTCAAGAGGAAGCTAGACGAGTGGATGGGGCACCATAAATTCGTACCGGGGTTAGAGCCCACAATCCTCCTGGATATGGGCAGTCATCACTAAATGTAATTTTGGGTATTGACTAGCATTTCTGTGGTATTACATTGGGATGAAATGGCTAGGCTTAAAATGACATGTGGGGCGATACCCTGGTAATCTCCTATGATCAATGTTCATATGCTGGAACAGATTTATATTATTACCTAGTTAGAGCATTGTAACAGGATTGGGTAAAATTGAAGATTATACACCTACATTCTGTGCATATTATGTGAACCCCCTTCAGATGCAGGATGTTCATCTAAATTGCTGGTGACCCAAGTTTACTTGGCAGGTCAGGCATAGGAAGGTCTGTCAGGAGGATGGAGAAATGAGCAGCAAGTGCCTACTCACCTTCCTTATGGGAGGGAGGAGATCTGGTGGGAATCTGACTTCATGCGCAACTCCTATTCAGAGCCAAGAATCCGACCCAGAAGTGCATGCTTTAGGAGCAGTGCATGGCAGGATGTGTATCAGGGTAGTGTGTGTGTGGAGGGGTGTTCATATTTGCACCTTATATGACTTCTGGACAAAAAATAAATTATTTGAATTTTTGCACAGTTTTTCTTCCTACACATTTAGCTGTTTTCCTTATAACTTTTATTGCATTATTTGCCATTTGTTAATTGTTTGCCAGTAACTTTCCCATGTGTTATTTTGTTTGTGCTGTTTTATTTATTTTTTGGTTGTTAACCAGATTGGTACTCTTTTCCAAAGACCTTTTTCAGTTATAGCCTGAACCAAGACGGCAAAATGTAGAAACAAAAACAGAATAAACAGAACCACATACATAATAAACAAAATAATATGAAATATACAGTAAATAATTGCAGAAAACATCTATACGAAACCTAGCTAGTTGTTGACAAAGCCATCTGTTGGTAAAGTATGCATATTATATAACATACACATGCAAAATTCCAATCAGTTACATATCTATGAGATAAAAGTCAAGAAAGTAATATTTACATAGTTACATAGCACAGTAAAATGTAGCTAAAATATACTGTTATAGCATAGTAAAAGACAGTTTATATATATATATATATATATATATATATCTAAAATCACACACACACACAGTTGTTTTTTAAATTAATTTTCAGTTTACCAGGAAGAGTGTAAAAGTAGTTTTGGCAAAACAATCAAACTCACTGGTGTCTGGATAACCATCCTTAAATGAAATAAACTAGCAATAGTCCAACACAAACAAGGTTGAAAAATGCAGCCGAGAAAAAAGTCAGCAAAACCTTTAATAATACAATGAGTACTTTCACGCCAGCCAGGGCGCTTCTTCAGATTAATACAATAGAAATCAGCTAAAACATTTAAATATAGTGACAAATCAAATGACATCCATCCAAATTACACAAATACATCACATGACTGAAGAATGCAGTATTCATACAGTAAGACTGATTTTTTTATTTATTTTTATTTTATTTTACATTTGTTGACCGGGCTAGTCTAGCTGGATATATGTCCATTTTCAGTAGAGGCCCGGGGAGAAAAGCTCCAAGCAAAGGCACAGACAATCAATATTATATATAGTAATAGTTGACAGAAGTACAGTAGATGGTTTATAATTGAGGTTTAGTTAGACTTGAAACAAAGCAGTATAGTAGGATATACTAAAACAAAATACATTTAGTGAGCATCTGAGAGATAACAATTACTAAAATTATTGACTAATATACTTTCATTACCACAAGGACTGATAGTGCAGTAGATCAGGAGAATAGAGAGAGCAGCAAGGGGAAGGAGGTGTTTATAATTGAGGTTCTGTTAGACTTGAAACAAAGCAGTATAGTAGGATATACTAAAACAAAATACATTTAGTGAGCATCTGAGAGATAACAATTACTAAAATTATTGACTAGTATACTTTCATTACCACAAGGACTGATAGTGCAGTAGATCAGGAGAATAGAGAGGGCAGCAAGGGGAAGGGGGTGTTAGTCAGGGTTAGAGCAGGGACAGAGCCAGTGAGTTTTAAGGTATTCTTTAAGTAGTGTTTTGAAAAGAAGAGTGGAAGTGAGGGTGGTAAGTTCATTAGGAACCTGGTTCCAACTTTTTCCTATTGTGTTGGAGAAAAGAGAGTCCCCTGCTTTGTTGTTGGATTTAATAGTGGAAACTAGTAGCTTATTAGCTGATCGAAGTGCAGTAAGATTTTTGTAGGGGTGATCAGATTATTGAGGATTGGGGTATTGTTAGGATGATAGAGAATCTTATGAGAGATGACAAGTTGTTGGCATAGCAGTTGGTTCTGCAGTTCTAACCATCCCAGTTTTTTAATGTTGTGACAATGGTGGGTTCTAAAGGGGGTGCCAGTGGCAAATCTGGCTATGTTATTGTAACATGCTGAGAGTTTGGAGAGGTTGCTTTTAGAAAGATTAGTATATATTGCAGAGGCATAGAATAGGGTAGAAATCAGATGGGTCTGGGAAATGGTTATCCTGGCAGAAGGGGTTAGGAAGGGTTTGATTCTATAAAGGGTGCCAAGTTTTTTGTTAACAGACTTTATTGTAGAGTTAATATGGTGATCATAGCTAAGGTGGTTATCAATTGTTACTCCCAGTAGACGGATAGTAGTGTCAGGGGATATGTTAGTACCATTGTTAGAGGTTACAGTGAAGTACAGTTGAGATGACTTAAGAGTAGGAGCAAAGAGCAATAATTTAGTTTTTTTGCGGTTCAGTAGGAGACCATGTTGCAAGAACCAGTTTTCAGCACTGTTAAATACGGATTGGGTGATTGACTGGAGAGAGGTTATGGACTTGGCTGAACAAATTAAGGTAGAATCATCTGCATATTGTATGCAGGTGGCTTGTGGAATTGTGGTGTGTAGGTTATTTATAAATAAAGAGAAGAGAAGAGGACCTAAAATAGAGCCTTGAGGTACTCCTATGTTCACAGGGAGTGGTGTGGAAAGATTATTATTCCAGAGTACGGCTTGGTGTCGGTTTTCCAGATAGGATTTAAACCATTGTAATGCCTGTGCATCAAGTGATTGGACCTTTAGTATGTCAATAAGCAAGTTATGATTCACCATATCGAAGGCCTTTGAAAGGTCAATGAAAAGTGTAGATGAAAATGTGTTATTGTTTCGGTTTTTGTCTATGGTGTCAGAGAAGGATAGCAGGGCAGTTGTGCTATGGAATGGTCTAAAACCATGTTGGCAGCTTGCAAGTAAGTTATTCTGGAGAAGGTGGTCAAGTAGGTGTCTGTGAATGCATTTCTCCATTATTTTAGCTATTGGAGAGAGTAAGGCAATGGGGCGAAAGTTGGAAAGTTCAGTAGATGGGCCACCTTTGTGTAGAGGGATGATATGGGATACTTTCCATATGGATGGGATTTTGCTTTCTGAGATTGTTCTATTTATAAGTATGGAGATGGGATAGGCAATGGCTTTAGCTGCAATTTGCAGGAATTCATCAGGAAGACAATCAGCAGAAGGGGTGCAGGGCTTAAGTTTTAAGAGGAGGTTGCATATGAAGGATGTGGGTACTGGTTTTATATGAAAGGTAGGAGATGGAGTATTAGTGGTATCTAACTGGGAAGAGGTGACAGGTGGCAAAGTATTAGCTAGGGTTAGAATGGCTTTGGTAAAGTAGTTATTAAAGGCATCTGGAATCTGGTTGGCATTATTATGGTTGAAGCCTGAGGGGGCAGGAGTTGTAGAGTGGCCTGGCTTAAGAAGATTGTTTATGCCTGACCAGAATCTTTGTGGTTTTTGTTGGTGGGTTTGTTGGAGGTGAAGGTAATATTCTTTTTTGTCTTGGAGAATTTGTTTTTTGGTGGCATTTCTGAATTGTTTGAAGTGGAGGTGATCTAATGGTTTTTTTGTGGCTCTCCATTTGGCCCAGATTTTATTTCTGAGGAGGATCTCTTGTTTGGTTAGTTTTGAGAGCAAGGGGGCGGTTTTGGTCCTTATTCAGGAAGTGTGATACGGGGCATGGAAATTTAGGATTTGAAAGAATCTGGTATTGAAATAGGTCACTGCTTCATCAAGTTGAAGATGAAGCAAAGGTGACCAGTCACATGCTTTTAGTTCATTTTGGAAACTGATTGGGTTAAAGTGTTTTTTGGAATGGGAGGTTTTAAAAATATTAGTGTTAGGGCTATGAACTTTTTGTTTAATAATATAGGTTAGCATATGGTCATTAATGTCATCAGGAAGGGTTCCTGGTTTATAAGTATCAACATGGCTGTTGAGTAGTATCCAGTCAAGGGTGGATTCCTTACTGCTTGGCTTATGGATTCTAGTAGGAGTGGTTATTATTTGAGAGAAACTGTGAAGATTTATGTGATTGGTAGGATTAGGGGAATTACAGGTTGCCCAGTCTATATTAAAGTCGCCTAAGACAATGGTTTCCTGAGGTAGGTTTGTAGAGAGGTAGCTAAGAATATTTTCCAGAGTGCTGATATTATTTCCAGGGGGGAGATATGTGCAAATTATATAGATAGATTTTGCGTTGTTAATTTGGAGTTTTATACTGAGGGTTTCAGCATTTGTATCTGAGGGTAGGGGCATATTGAGAGGTAAGATTTGGAGTTCAGATTTGTATAAAATGGCTACTCCTCTGCCCTTTTTATTATTGCGGTCACATCTCAGGATATTATATCTGGGAGGGGTAATCTCCTGGTCCAGAGTTGAGGGCTTTAGCCATGTCTCTGTAATACAGAGAATATCGAATGACTGCACATCTAAGAGTGCATGTAAGTGGGAAATATTATTGTTGATGCTGCGGATGTTAAGGTGAGCTATCAAAAGGGAGTTAGATGATTTATTAGAGAGAGTGATAGTAGGAGGGGTTTGGTTGTGGTGGTTAGTGGGAATAACAGTATGAGGGCCAGGGTTTGGATGAACATCACCATCTAGTAGTGGGTGTTTTTGAGAAAGTTGAATAGACTTAAGAAGTTTATAGTGATTGTTTAGTGTTTTTCTGATATTGAAGTAAGCCAAATGGGTACATCTATGATACTTAGGAAGTATATAGATAGAGGTGGAGGTTATGTTACTGTGGCTGAGTAAGTTTATATGGGAGATGGGTAGGGTTTGCTGGTAGGGGTGGTGTTGTCCAGGAAAGTCAGCATGTTCAAAGAAGGTTAATGTATATGATATAGTAAGACAAGCAAGAGTAGTAGTTAGGAGTCGTAGGTTTGGGTATGTATCCTTGTGTGATGGGGTCATAGTGATGTGTAGATAAGGTGTTAGGGTATGTTGAGGGGAGAAGTGAGGTAAGTAAAGAGAGGATGGGGGAGGAAGAGGGTGTTGTAAGAGGCTAAGGAGTAGATAAAAGTGGTGAGCAATAGTGTGAAATAAAGGTGAATGGTAAGAGAGGGGCTATATAAAGGGGAAATGGAAGGAGAGAGGCTATATAATATTAATAAAAGTGGTGAAGAGATTGTACCTGATGAGGTAAATAATTATTAAGAACTTGTAGAGGTAGGGGGTGGGGCTGTTAAGTAGAAGAGGTAAGGGATAGGGTGTTATATAGAGGGGGTGTGGTTACAGAAGTATAAGGCTAGGATCACTGGGGGTGGGTGGAAATTGGGGGTAGGGTAGGGGAGCGGAGTGAGCCCGTAGGGCGAACGGAGCGGGTCACAGCAGCTAAAAAGTTTACAGAGACAATCAGAGAGTATACGATGCCTGAAACAGAGAAAGTGGTCACAGGTAAGTAGATGGTGGTAATGAAGTTAACAGGAGCAAAGGATGGTGGAGTGGGGGAGCTAAAATAGAGAGAAAAATAGTATGAAGGAGGGAGAAGAGATGAGAAGGGGAGTGAGAGGACCCAGGAAGTTTAGCAACTAGGAAAGGGGGTGGAAAAAAGTGATAGGAATCAGGAAAAGATGAAGTCGAGGAAGGGTTGTAAGCCAAGGCTGGATTAGAGTGCCACCTAGTGGGCAGGGAGCAGATTGCAACTATCCATAAAAGTATTAGATAGAGGTGATACAGAGAAATGGAGCCAGGGGGAAGGCAAAAATGTACCAGGGGAAGACAAATAAGTGCAGGGACAGAGAGGAGTCTGGCTGCTGGCTTTCTGACTCAGTGGCTAGAGTTCATTCTAAGCTAGGTACAGTGTAAATATTAGGAAAAAAAATAATCAACCTGTGACTAATTACAGAGGTATAGTATGATTATTACAGATCAATTTAATGTCTAGGACGAGGGTGGAACATACTTCCTTGATCTTTAAGCAACAGGGAAAAAAGACTTCACAACAGCAGAAGTTGGAGACCAGTCTTTAGGATGGTTGAAGGTAGTTAGAAGGGGTCCTTAGTGACTAGGCAGGTCCTTATGTGCAGGATGGGAGCTAAAGAGCTAGGAAGATTACAAAGAATAAGGTTTAAATTAGGTGAGAGGTCATTGTAGCATGCTAGTAATACTGTTAAGACAAGTAGGGTACAGGCACAGAAACAGGAGTATTATACAATGTGTAAGGTTGCAAGGATCACGTTCCTAAATTTGTGCTTCAAGATTGCTACTATCACATAGTCTAAGCATTCCTATAAAAGGCACAAATATAATTTGGGAAAATGCACTTTAAAATCTCAAGCTAGACAGCAAGCAAAAGTAACATGCTAAGCCTAAGTAGCCTATAGTATAACACAATTCAAGGTAGCTATAATCACAATAGCTTGCACATTCGAAATTGTGGAATATGCCCTCATTAAATATCAAGCAAAAATAGCAAGCAAAAATAGCATACTATGCTGATTTAAAAAATAGCATACTAGACTGATTTAAAAACAAATTCATCGTAACAACAAACTAAAACAGTAAAATTATATTTTAAGTGTTTCAAAAAATCATTTTAGTGTGTTTGTTGTTATAAAAAGACAGTATGGGCAGTTTGGAGAATTTGGATATTCTTTTTATACAGTCATGGATTACATGTGTTTCATCCCTACAGGAAAAAAAACATGCTTTTGGCTACCCCTCAGTATTTAACACTCCCCTTTTTCCCCATTTATTACTATCACATTAGGCACATGCTATAACTTCTGTTTGTAAAGGTACATAAACTTCACATCCCCAACTTTTCTTTCATCCACAACTTTTTTAATATCATGCACATTCATTCTCCTGTCAAGTGTTCTAAACTGCAACAACAGTGTTCTTTTTAACTGTACATGTAAATGCTCTCTGTTCCGTCTTCCTGAAGCCTAGCACACAGCAGCTCTTAAATTTACTGTATTGGACAGACATGTCACCTCTGTATACATATAATTTGTAGAATCTTTCAGTCTTTCTGTCATCTCCTCACTGTCAAATTTTTTGTCAATTACCCACCCCACTGCATGGCCTCCAAATCCTCCTTTTTTTTTTCTAACATTTTTTTTTTTTTTGCAAAATAGTCATCCAGACTCCCTGATGATGTAGCATTCACCAGGAAAATATGTTTTTCATTATGAATTACAGTTTTTTTTCTCCTTCTGTAGCTCATCTCCATTCACAGCCTCCATCTTAGATTCAGGGATCACAAGTAACAGCCCTCTCTGTTGCCACCACAAAGCCCCAGTGATAACCTCACAAAGAGTAGGGGTTCTTTATTACTGATTATAACAATATACTATTTACATTATATACATTATTTACAGTTGATTACATCTTACATCACAACATAATATAACTTCATGTATTTCAGTTATTTCTCCCCACCCTTTTTTTACATCCAAAAAGTCTCTTCAAAATTTCAGATAATACCCATTTCCCATTATTATTTTCATTCAGTCTTTCACTCCATGCTATCCATAAGATATAAAATATTTTTTATCTCTTCTTTCACTTTTTTCTTTTCGTTGCCATAGTAACCCTATTCTATCATATTCATGTTTATATCATTTACAGTTTTAAGATCTTCCAGTAAGTTAATTTCACATAATTTCTCCCACAATGTTCTCACTCTCATACAGTTCAAAAAAGCATGTTCTGTCATTTCAAATTCCCCACAATAATCACATACCCTCTCCTGAATCCTTTTGTAGGGCATATTTGCTTTAACAGGTAGTTTACTTATTGTCAGTCTCCACATGGTCTTTACATTCACATATCCTTTTACTCTATATAAGCCTTGTTTTAATTGCATTTCTTTTTTCATTTTCTAAATCCCTCCAAGGATACATATATTAGTGTTCACTCATTATATATAAATACAATTTTTTTCTGTTTTTTTTTTTTTTTTTTTACATTTTCTATTTTCAATTTCCATAGTAATATTTTATTCTCATTTTCTTTTGTATCATCATTTGCATTATCCTTCCATCTTTTCCCACATCGTATTCTTTCCCAAACATCTTTATATTTAAATTTCATAATATCATTTACTAAATTCCTATTTTCTTCTTTTAATCCAGTCAGCATTCTGTTAAGATTCAAAGAAGCTGCATGAACTATAGGATTGATCAACTCTAATCCTCTTCCTCATTTCTTGACATACAAAATTCCTCTCCTTACAGGATTTAGCCTTGATCCCCATATAAATGAAAATACAATCAACAATATCTCTTTTTCATACTTAGATGGAATCATATATACACTTGCTAAGTAGACTATCTTACCCAAAAGAATAGAATTTATTAAATATACTTTTTTCTTGCATAACAATCTCCATGATCTCCAAAATATACATCTTTCTTTCAATTTTTGTATAATTATCTCCCATTGTATTTCTCTCTTCATATTTATTCCAAATATTATTCCCAAGATATCTAGCCCTTCAACATTAAAGTGAATACCTTCTAATTCACCTAAAAATCCAGTTCCTTTACTTTTGTCTATATTAATACATAAGCAAAACATATTTAAATGCTTATTTAATTTTCTAATTCCTCGTGCCATCCATTTTTTATTCTTAGTAATTACAACTATATACCATCTGCATAAGTAAGAATAATTGGAATGTACACTCCCTCTGCTGTCATCCTATACCTTGCCATTTTCAATTCAGTGTTCATTTTATTAACAGTCATATTTATAACTAATGCACATAAAATATTGCTTGCTAGACGACCATGCCTTATCCCACATTCTGTTTTTATTTCTTCACTTAGCCATCCATTTAGTATTATTCAAACATTATTATTCTCATATACTTATCTAATAACTTTTATTATTTTTGACTTGCATTATAATCTCTTAATATTATTGTATAATTCCTTATATTATATTCTGTCAAATGCTTTATTCACATCTTCTACCATTATTTTAGTTTCTACCTTTTTATTTATATCATCTGTCACCTCTCTTAATACCATAATAAATCTTGACTTCCTTTCCTTTTTTTCCAAAAATCATAGGCTCCAGCAACTTATTCACACCTTTTCCTAATCTCCTTTCCTATTATTCTCATAAATAATTTTTATAATCCGTATTATTCAGTACTATTGTTCTCCAATTTTTAATATCCTTTTTTCCATATAAATTTCATAGCTCTCATACATCTCTTTTTTAACTATCCATTTTTCTAACCACTCATTCAGTACTTCCACCAAATATACATTTTGCCATTCCTCCATATTATAGTACATATAATACTCAGTTCCATCTATTCCTGTAGCTTTCTCCATATCCAAATCTTTTAAAATTTCATCAAGTTTATCATGCATTTATATATATTTTTTTCCATAATCTTATTTGCTTCCTAACTTAATTTATTTACTTTCTATATCTATTTTATCTCTTTTTTTAAATGTATTTTTATATGTTGCTTTATAACTTCAAATATTTTCTTGTGTAGTCACCCCTTTTCCTTCATTGTTCCAACTCTCTTATTATCCTCACATTTTCTCTCACTACCTTACTCAAATAGGGAGCCACTTTTTCATTTTCCCCTTTTAGAAAATACCTTTGTTTATGTAACATTTTTTTATCTTCTCCTGGTTCATTTCATATATTTCTTTCACCTTTAAATAAAAAGTTTTTATTATTTTTAATGCCTTTCTAAATACTATCTGACTTAATAGCTTACAGTTCTGCTTTTCTTTCCTTCCTTCTTTTCATTGCTTGAAGTTTTAAAAAAGCATTTTTTATATTTTTCTATAAAGCTTATCTACCAGTCAGTCCAGTTTTCATTGAAAATTCTCATTTCTTCATGACCTTTCCATAGTTGATCAATTTCCTTTCTATCTCCCTCATCTAAATGCTTCTCTCTAAATATTTTAATACCTTTACCTAACTTTATATATACTTCCTTTTCCTTCACTTCTACCCATATAGCCAAATGATCTGAAAAAGTTGTTTTGTTTGTTCCTTCTTTTATAATTTTTAAGATATCAGATATTACAAAATAATCATTTTCTATTTTATAAGCGCAATGTTTATTACCCCATATATATAACTTTCCACTTTTTATTGCATATACCATCTTGACATTATTGCCTTTCTTTCTTTTCCTTAGATCACCATTAAAATCTCTCACTAATATTTCCATCCTTACTCCTACATAATTTAAGAATTTTTAACATTTCCTTTTTTTTCTTCTTTAGTGACGTATGCATATACTGCAGTCATTCTATATACATCTTTCTTATACCTTGTATTTAACACTATTGTTCTGCCTAATTCATCTATAGTATAATCTAAGATTTTAACTATTTCATTACATAACACACTAATATCTGAACATGTATCTTTTTCCGTATTCCAAATAATGCTTTAACCCCATAACTCTTCCATCTGCATCCTTTCTTCTGTTAATATTCTTGTGTCTTCTAAAATAATTGCATGCATATCAAGTAGCATATACCATTCCATAAACACCTAATCCTCTTTTAATGTGCTTTTTGTACTGTTGATAGGATTTTCAGGTTCTTTCATTTTTTTTTTTCCCAGAGTTCTTTATACTACTAACATTTATTGAAATTATGTTCAGGTTCTTTCAAATTTATTGTATTTTGCCATCTTACCCCTTGTCTTTTTTATTTTCTTTCACAGTCACACATTGAAATTTTCTTTTTCTCTCGTTCACCCTTCTCCCTATCAAATCCTTTTTTCCTGTTTTTATCTTCTTCACTTGTTTCCAGTACCATTTCCTCACCTTCATTATTCTCCTTTTCTTCATATATTATTTTTTTTATTCTCCTCTAGCATGGTATTCTGATTTTCATGTTCATGTTCTACACTTTTTTCTGTATCATACACATATTCTTGTATTTATTCTTGTTTTTTCACTTGTATTTGTCTCAATTTAGCAATCACATCTCATTTTCACACATTTTTTACACATCAAATCACATTTCTTTGGTTCATTTCCCATCTCTCCACAAACAAAACATTTTCTCTTATCACAATTACTTATTAAATGGTTATTCTTTCCACAAAAGAAACAAGTTTTTGGCTGTCCCCTATATCTTACAAAAACTCTAGTGCCCTCCACATTTATCACGCTTGGAATATGTACAATCTTATCATTTTTGATTTTCAAAATTACTCCACAGTCCCAATCCCAGTCCATAAACCTCTATCATTATATATTTTTGTAGTGTGTATAACTTCTTTACATACAGTCTGTAAACAGTCCTTCATTGCTTCTTTATCCAAATCAGTCTGAAATTGCTCAGCAATCTTTTTTTTCTCTGTAGTAAAGGTCTACACTACATACGAGTTCCAAGGATTACAGTCTTTTTTTCTCAAACGTCTTAAAAAAAAACTATACATAAATTGTCCTGTCATGAACAAAATGTCATAGTAGGTCTCTTTATTAAGAGGAATAAAAGCTCTTACCTCTTTAGGTAATATTCTTAAAGCTGCAGTAACTGTATCCAATACCTTATACCTTTCAAGTTCTTTCTCTTCCTAACTGCTGAGCCATACAAATTTCTTCTTCATAATCGCTTTTTCCTCCTCCTCCCTCATCTGTTTATTTCCTGCCTTCTTTCATCATTCTTGCATACGATTTTTTCTTTTCTGTAATTTCTCTCACCGCCTCTCCTGAATTTTGTTCCTAATATCACCCCAAGACGCTGCTACTTCACTTTCTGGTTCACTCTGACTTACCATTTCCTTTAGATATACATCCCACAACCCTCCCAATTGGAGGGTTGTAACCATACATTCCGATCTTGACACAGAAAACAGATCTTTTTGAAACATGTACTTGGAATCTTGCGAAGGTTCAATAACCTTCTTTTCACCATTCTCCTTCACCCTTCTCCTGCTGTAACTTCACTGATCCTACAGCTTCATTCTCCTTGAACAACTGGTAGCTTTCCAATTCCATTACCTTCCCCAAATTCTCCTCTTCCTTCTGCTGCTGGCCATCACACTTACTTGCTGCCTCCATCTTCCTTCCAGTTTCTCGAGCTGCCTAAGTGCTGGGAACGGAAACCACAAGTGTAACAATGCATAACGTCCTCATATACTTCAAAAAGAGTAGGGGAAGTTCCCTGATGCTTTGGCCAAATTTCCCCTAGTAATGCAAATACAGCCTTGGTTCTCTCCTGAAAAGGGACTACTAGCCTTGTGGGACTAACTCGGTCAACAAATGATAAATAAACTTATTAATAGAAGCAGATGCTGGTAGTAATAAATAATGGTGCAGTTCTTGTGAAGTCTGCATGCCTAGTCCCCACAAGAGTTGCATGTAGATGGAGTAGGTGTGCCAGTTACAAGGGCGCAATTGCTTTTATGATAATTCCATCAGTTGTAACCAGGATCAGTAACCTTAACAGAAAGGAAAAGAAAATAGGAAGACTGAAACTGAAAACTGTGTCATACCAGTAGGAGAACGTTGAATAGTAACATTGTAAGCAAAGAGACCCAGATAGTAATTGAGCAAGGGTTTTGGAATTTGAGTAGTTGAATGACATCACATTAAAGTGAATCCAAAGACAGCCTTTCCTGATGGTCCATCTGCAGCATATGGCCAGTAAACCAGGAAGTGCATGGTACTGGAGAACTGAGAACATGAATAAGTATGTTGTCTTCTACACAAATTTTATTACACTATTATAGAAGAGAAAGCATTTGAAATGCACCATACATTTCATGTATTGTATAATGTAACTGATTAGAGTAATAGAAAAAACAGCTAAGCATAGGTGGTGGCTTTTCTGGAGCTCAGTAATGACAGACCATTGCAGTCATGATAGAGATGGTGGCTTTCTAATATTTGAGCCTGTCAAAAAAGTCATACTGGACAAAGGAGCCTTGGATCCATGCCATAGAGAGCTGAAGTCTTGACTTTGGCCATGATGTCCAGCTTTAATTAGCAGTCCAGACACTGGGGGAGCCGGGCAGGGAGGGAGAGGAGTGAAGGGGAATATCCTGCTTCTCATGTGGGGCAAGGAATGAGTTGTTGGACCTTAGTGAGCACAAGGAGTAGTGTGATTTCTCTAGTGGATACCTGGGGAGTGACCACTTCTACTTTGAGTCCAGGAGGGCAGAGCTTTATGCTGCCAGTGTCCCTTGCAGAAGTAAGAGTTGGCCAGCATAAGCAATCCATTGCACACCCCTTCCGTTGCAGAAAGTGAACATGCTCAGGAAACTTAAGGCTAAAAAAAAAGGTTTTCGATGGCTTCCTAAATAATGGCCTCTCGCAATCAACTCTTGCCCTGGTGATGGAGTAACAAATGGGCTGTTTGGTCAAGATGGGGCTAATAATCAGAAGGCACTGGGGACAACAAAATTTCATACTGGATAAAGGAAATTTGTGTGTGTTACACATCATGGGGAAATGGATCTTTAGTTTTTGACAGCAAGAATGTATCCATTCACAACCCCTTTTTTTCCATTTTTGCAAGAGTTCCTGTCATAACATGGAATGCAGGAAATGCTGACATGGAAAACGTAGACCCAGAAAGGTCAGTATGCAAAACAGTAAAACTAACAAGAAATTTGAAGCCCCCTGTACCCATTCTCACCCTGATAATTATATATGTCTAGTCCAAAATTGTACATCATTGGGGAAAGGGCAAACAAAAAAAATGTTAATCTCTACCGAGATCTTGGGCAACTGCTAAGAAAGCTGTTCAATAAATTTGCTGATTCTACCCCAGTGCCCTTTTCTTACTAGAGGAAGTCTACCTATTAAGTTGCATGTTGGCTCCTCTGATATATGATCTTGTGACTTTCTTACTAAACCATGTGTTAGCCACCATCAAGCCATTTGCCAGACAGAGGTCTAGAGTAGCCTGCTATCCTTTATTCCTGTTGCCTCATGCATGTGAACCAAGGCAGTCCTCCTATTCCATTTTGCCTGCCCCAGTGTGTGCATTCACGTTCCCCATTATAAACATCATCTCCTGTTGTCCTGCGTTATTTAGCAGGTCCTGCAACTGCTGCATGAACTCACTTTTTTCCTCCCTATCACAACCCTGCTGTGGGGGAATAGGCTGATGTTCTGAATAGTGCCCTATCCTTACACTGGACTCTGTCGCTAATTCTCATGACATCCCTCCCTGTCTTTTGAAACCTTTCCCTCACTGCAGTGCCCATACCATTTCAGGTCTGTCCTCCTGAGAAGAGCTGGATCACGGTCAAATGGAGTTCTAGATGTGGTAATGGTTCGAGCCCCCCCCCCCCCAAGCCATTCCAGTGCCCCATTATTTGGTTGTTTCTCCCCAGTTACCATAAGACCTGTCAGTACACTATATGTTTTCTTCTTTACTTCTACAATGATTGCAGATATTTGAATTTAATTTAAAACTTCTGTTTCAGTTTTTATAACACAGCTATTGATACCCATTTGGTAAACAAACAGTACAGCTTCGCAATGAAAACAGACTTAGCATGAACTGTAAACTTCTCTTCTCTTGAAACTCACATTCATTGAAATGGCATTCAAACCCACATTGAAAAAAGATGTATCTGGCTAGTGGTGGATTAAGTGCATCTTTGGGTTGATTTCAAATCATGGGCTCCTTGCACACATTTTTAGGAACATGCATACATGCATGTGTTCTTGATTCACCTTCCTGAGTGTATTAAATTACATTCTTTTTATAATACAGCACCACTGTTTTAAATTTGTAGTTTTTGAATATTTTTCCATTAAGTCATGAAAAAAGTCATCTGAATAATTCCACATTAAACGGATCTGTAACTAATGAAGAGGATGATACTGGCAAACAACTTTACATTTCATTGTTTCATATACAAACTCAGTGCTTGCTGCCCTTGAAGAATTAATTGCCTATGATACATTAAAAAAAGCTGGTAGTACTGCCATAGGGAATGCCTGAAAAACAGACAAGTTCATAGTTAATAGGCATCAGATCCAAAGTAGGACACACACAGGAGTGCTGCACACTACCCCAAACCCCTTCAGGTGCACCACAATATCACCAATCTGTCTACATAATGTGGGAGAACCCTCTGCACCAAAGACAAATATGCTACCTGTTGTGCTACTATCACTGCTTTCAAATTCTGTATCACAATCACTGACTGTTTTATGCTAAACAAAACAGTAGCACATTGAAAAAAGTCCTAGCATCAGCAACATTAAACTTCTCTTCCCTTGAAACTCCCAATTCCTTGAAAATGCACTGAAACACAATTCTTTGAAAATGCCCTGAAACTCATAATTCCTTGAAAAATGCACTGATACTCTCAATTCCTTGAGCGGTCCGATAGTTGGTGTAGAGGATTTAGGCACTTGTCTCCTGTGACCAAGGTACAGGGTTTGAGCCTTATTAAGTTAATTGACTAATGTGACGTCCTTAACTATGGCATTTCACACACACACACACACACACACACACACACACACACCTGCAAGTCAACAACTTAATAAAGGAATGGAATGGCACACAGACCTCTACTACCGTTAGCATGGGTCCCTGTAGTAGTTTGAGTTCTTAGCCTGCTTATTTATTTGACATTTATTAACCAGGATACTTCATCTGGATCACAGAACTCATTTTCAGCAGAGGTCTGGGGAGAAAAGCTCCACATTTAGACATTTAGGTTGTTACACAGATAGATTACAATTTTTACAACACAGTGTTAGTTAAGACTTTACAATATATATCACAAGCAGATTAAAGCTGAAGAATGCACAGTTACTTAGAGTTTTACTTAAACTTTAACATGATTTCAAAAACATTAAGGTGTATTATAATAGATTTCAAGAGAATATAATTAATGTAGTCGGAATCATATGGACATGTGAGAAGGATCATAGGAGGTTACTAGGCTATCGATCCAGAGGTCATTTCAAGTCTAGCTGTTTCATTCCAGTGTAATACCGTAGATACTATAGTTAATGACCAGGACTGTATTTATTTTATTAATGACTGTTCATGTTCAGGTGGGTTGTGGATGCTATCCCCGGTAGGAATTTACAGTGCCCCATCCACTCGTCTAGGTTCCTTTTGAACAGTGTCAAAGTGCTCTGCTTCACAGGAAATGGCAGCCTATTCTAAAGAAGTGGCAGTCGCTGAGAGACAAATCTGTCCCTCCAGTGTGTCCTATTCAAGTTCCAGGCCATATTTAGGTCCCTGGAATGAGTAGCTCTAGTCCCGTATGATATATGGATGTGCAGCAAATTCATTAGATTTGGGTCGCAGATTGCTCTGTAAGCCAGGAATAAGTCTCCCCTAAGAAGTCTATATGATACTGAGTATAGTGACATAGATTTTAGTCAGTCTGTGTAAGGCATGTGCTGTTGTCCCCTGATCTTCTTAGTTAGAAACTTCTGAGGTCTGTCCAGTTGCTGCAGGTGCTTTGGTACATGTCGAAAGGGGCTTTATCCTCAATTATGGGCCTGATTGGTGATGAGTGTAGAGGGGTTATAACCTCCTTTCCCATTCCTTTGCTAATCAAGTGTGCTACGTAGAAAGCCTTCCTTTCTACAATAGACAGATGGTGGTCAAAGTTATGGTTGCAGTCTACTTGTGATCCCAGATCTCATACCACTTCGTAGGTGCATATGATGTTATTGTTAATTTGATAGTGTGAAGGGACATTGTTTTTGCAGAAGGGAATGTTGATGCATTTCTTTGAGACTGTGACTAAGAGACCAGTTGTCAGTCTGTGCAAGACCCTCCTGAAGTATACTGACATTATTTAGGGATTCATTAATTGCACCCAGTTTGCAGTCATCCACAAACTTGGTCAGCCACAATCCCTTAGTTTTGGCATGAACTTCTGAGAAGTATGTACCAAACACTAGGAGGCACAGCACTGATGCTTGTGTCACTCCACTGGTGACAGGTCTGCTGGTTGATGTGGAGTCACCACTTTGTTAGTGTGTGACTGGTTTGTGAGCCAGTTGGTAACCCATCTTATAACAAAGGGGTTTACATTCAGTTTGCTAATATCAGCAATGTCTGAGTGTGGGATTGTGTCAGAGGCCTTTGCCAAGTTGAGGTATGCTGTGTGCACAGATTTGCCCTCGTCAGTGGCTCTGGTCACATTTTCAAAGAAATCCACCAAGTTTAACAGGCAGGATCTGTTCTTGATGAAACTGAATTGAGTTCGATCCAGGGTTTGGAGGTAGCATATATCTATTTATGAGGTCCATGATGATGCATTCCATGGCTTTACAGATGAGGCTGGTTGAGACTTATGGGTCTATAATTCCTTGGGTCTGTTGATAAGCCATCTTTATGAAGAGGAATAACTGTTGCTGTTCTCCATTCCGCAGGAACAAAGCCAGTGGTCAGGCTGTGATTGAATAGGATACTTAATGCTGATGCTAGTTTATGTTTTAGTTTGTTCAGGAGACAGTCTGGGATACTGTCTGGTCCCATAGAGGCTGTGTTTTTTTGCCTTGGACAAGGATTTAATGACCTGCTCTTAAGACATGTAGGATGGGGACAAGGTTTGTGATGAGTTTGCAGGGGATAAGGGAGTGAAATTTTCACCAAATCTTTCCATTAGGTTGGGATTAGTGTGTGTGTGATACTGTTTGTCACTAGTTCGGCAAATGCTTGGGTCCTACCTTTTAAGCTACATACATAGCTGTAAAAGGCCTTATGATTATCCTTGGCTATGAGTGCTAATTTTTTCTCAAAGTTACCCTTAGAGGATTTGACATGTTGTCTTATCTGCCTGTTGATGCTGAGGAGGGTGCTTTTCAATTGTTGGAGCCTCACCTTAGGTTTCTTAGTTAGCAACATTTTGCATTTGTTGTAAAGTTTGTTGATGCTGGATGTCCACCAGGGCAGATTTTTGTTTTACTTGGAGCTCTGGCTTTGATTCCCTCTGGAACAGCTGAGTCTGTACACTTACACAAGTGATTGTACAGGGCTTTAGTGTAAGCTTTGGTGCAGTTACCACTTCCAGCTAGGGGTGGGGTTGAAATGCATTTATACTTTCCCCTAGGAGGGTATAGTTTGCTTTGGTAAACTTTTTTAGCATGACTTCACCCTGATTTGTAAGGAAAACCTTCAGTAGACCACCATGGCACCATGATGCAACTGTTAAAACCACAAAGTTATTGAGTAAAACTGTAAAATGCAGGAATAAAAATTGGACCGATTGTCTCCTACAGGCTTTTGAGTGCATTATGTGTGGGTGCCAGGATCCACCACATAACGCATGTACTCAGATCACTCCGCAACAAGTACAAATACAACTCTGTCATTGTCCGTGTTGGTGTGAATAACCTGAGACACACCTCCCTGGACTACATGAAAAGAGACATGGAGGAGCTGTCGGATCTTGCAGCCCAGGCAGGTATGACCCTAGCCTTGAGTAGCATCCTGTCATCCCCTAGAATGATACCACAGTAGAAGGACAAAATGATTGACTTCAATAATTGTCTAAGCTTCTGGTGTCATTCTAAGGGGATCCAGTATCTGTCTGCCTGGGATGACATGGTCGACAGACCACGATGCTTTGCCTGAGATGGCCTGCACCTGTCACCCCTGGGATTCTGGATACTGGCTAAGGCTTTTGCCATCCCTATAGTGCCTTTTTTAGGCAATGTTCAAATGCCAAATTTACCACCATAACAGGTACAAGCAAGCAAACTCTGAGGGTAATGCAACTCAGTGCTATAAGTCTAAACCTCAAAATGCACTCACTCGAGGCACTCCTTAAAATGGAGAATATCAACATCTGTGCAATGACAGAGACTTGGTTCATACCACACCTTTCGCTACCTAAGCTGGACCGAAACACTAAAGGTGGCGGCATGTCCATATTCATTAAGGATAGCTACACCTCCAAGCTAGTTGCTCAACATAATGCATACGTAATTATCCAAGCGCGACTAACACTGGGCAAGACTGCAATCCAGGTTGTAGCTTGTTACAGATCCCCCACCATGCCCCAGGATTCCCACTCTTCATTTCTTAAGATACTGGAGAATATTAAGGTACAACCCAATACCTTAATTATGGGCAATTTCAACTACCCCACCATCAGCTGGGAAAAGTACTCATGTACCAACTCATTTGCTCAACGTTTTCTGGAATTCATAAATTCCAATGCTTTGGATCAGCTTGCCCACTCCCCCACCAGAGGCAGCAATATCCTGGACCTGGTCATTACCAATATGGGTAACCAGTGTTCCACACCAGAGGTCAACTCCTCATTGGTCAGATCCGACCACAAGCTAATTACCCTAGACATCCATATCCCACCCCCCACCCCATTAAGGAAACCACTGTCAAAAAGTACTCCAAAGCTAACTTCATGCTTCTTAAGACAGAAGTGGCAAACTTATTGACACCCTTGCAGAATGAAAATAGAGGTACGACTGCTGAATCTTACACAAATGCACTGCATACATGAGTGCATGGATTGTGCCATCCCCAACAGAACCAAAACTCTGTCCTCCAAAAAAAAAGCCAATCTGGTGGTCCCCTGCCATAAACTCTACAACAAAAGGAAGAAGCTGTTGCAAAAAAGATTGGAGGAACTCCCTGGTCAGCCTCAGCAAGAAGTTGAGATCCCTCATAAAATCCTCCAAAGACAGTTATGCAAATAAAATCACCACCGATTCCAAAGACAACCACAAAGCATTCTACAGATATGTCAAGAATCTCAGTGGCAACACTCAGATCTGCTCTGAGCTACAGCACAATGGCACTAAATCTACAGAACCAACCGATATTGGCAACATCCTGGTAGGTAGGTTCAGTGCTAACTTTACCCCCCTCTCACTCTCTAAAGGGCTCATCTTAATACCGGAAGAATGTAAAGCCCCTGTAATCACGGATGAACAAGTAAAGACTGCACTCTCCAAAGCCAAGAACACAGCATCCATGAGACCAGACAGCATCCCAGGCTACGTACTGCATGAACTACAGAGCGAACTGGCACCCCACCTAAGTACCATGTACAGTCATAGCTTCAACTCAGGCTATGTGCCTACTGAATGGCGCACAGCGACAGTTATTGTACTCCACAAAGGGGGTGCCACCACGGACCCCAGAAACTACTGCCCCATTAACCTGACGAGCCTGGTCTACAAAGCCATGGAACATATCATCTTGGAGTTTATAAACAAAGACATAGATAACTTCCAAACCCTGGACCCCACTCAGTTTGGGTTTGTAAAAGGTAGATCATGTCTACTAAATCTGATTGACTTCTTTGAAGCAGTCACCAGAGCTGTAGATGAGGGCAAGGTAGTGCACACAGCCTATCTTGACCTGGCCAAAGCTTTCAATACCACCCCCCACTCTGGAATTATAGATCAATTCAGTAAACTGGGCATAAATCCCTATGTCACAAGATGGGTGGCCAACTGGCTCACTGACAGAACCCACACAGTAAAAGTAGCCAACTCCAAGTCTGACTTCAGACCAGTGACGAGTGGAGTACCACAGGGTTCAGTTCTGGGTCCCCTCCTGTTCGGCATCTACTTCTCTGAAGTGCAGGCCAACACAGAAGATCTTTGGCTAACCAAGTTTGCAGACGACTGCAAACTGGGAGCCATAATAGAATCACCTAATGATGTAGACATTCTTCAAAAGGGCCTCACAGAGACAGATGCTTGGTATCAAAGTCATGGCCTCAAGCTCAATCCCAAGAAGTGCATTGTCATCCCCTTTGAGAAAAGCTCAGTACCCATGAACTACCACATAGGCGGTAGCGCATTAAACACCGAAAGTGTGATAAAAGACCGCGGGACACAGATGGACAGTAGTCTCTCCTTTGATAACCACATCGCCACAGTAGTTAGGAAATCCTTCTACGTGGCACACCTCATCACAAAAGGGTTCTCCTCTAGAAAAAAGGAAGTCATTGTTCCTCTCTGCTCATCCCTCATCAGACCCATTATAGAGTACAGTACCCTATTTTGCCTGTATCTCACAAGACACCTACAACAATTGGAAAGACCACAGAAATACCTCACTAAGAGGATTATCAGCCTCCAACAGATGCCATAAGCAGACCGTCTCAAAAACCTCCAGCTCTACTCTGTCACATATCGCCTACTCAGAGGCAGTTCTGCCTAACATACAAAGCTACGTCAAACCCAGAGCTGTTAGACATGCTACACTTAAAGAAATCCCAATCTCTCCGAACCACACACTCCAGCGACCTAAACCTTGTCACCACAATAAACAGAACATGCTGGAGGGATAGATTCCTGTCCCAGAGACTTCCCATACTCTGGAACAAACTACCCATTCATGTCAAGCAAAGCTCCTCATTGGCCCTCTTTAAGAAGAATCTTGACGACTGGATGGGAAATAGAAAATTCACCCCGGGGATCACTTCTGTGGCACTGCTCGACAGGGGACACAGGAAAATAATTTTCTTGTGTGGCGAAGGCCAGGGAACGTTTTTGGCTAGGCTTATATAGGCCCCAGGGCTGATAGCCTAGTACCTACATATAATCTATGCCTGTAATATAGGGCATTGTCAGACTCAACTCTAATGGACCTCCTGCATATCCACAAAACAAACAGCACCAGAATTAACCGTTCTAAAGACTTAAACCTTGGTTGTGGTATAAATAGGACCTACTGGTGAGATAGGTATGTATACCAGAGACTACCACTTCTATGGAACAGGCTACCCATCCATGTGAAGCAGAGTTCCTCCCTAACTCAATTCAAGTGCAACTTGGATAATTGGAAGGAAAACCAGAAATTCATCCCTGGCTTGACACCTATGTCTCTAATGGACACTGGTAACCTGTAAATAGTTCATCTCCCTGGCCCATGCTTACACTTACCAAGGGTATCAAAACTTGTCAGAGATTTGAGATGCATGGTTAGGCTTAAAAATGCCCTTGCGGGCATTAGCCTAGTAAGCACCTATGAAACTATGAGTGAGACATCCATGTGTCTCACTACGGAATCTCCAGGGACAAGAAAATTTGGTTTATGAATGTTATGCCTTAATTGTTTGGTAGGTGAGACACTGGTGTTGCTATGTGTCTTGGGTGCTGTGGAAACTGTGTTAGTTGTAGCAGTCTTTTGTTTTGGAAGCCTTTGGTTTTTTGGTAAGTTTTTTGAGAGAACCTCAACCTATGTTGATTTATATGTTGGATGCATGTACCGTGTGTATGAGTAAGGATACTCTGTGCATGAGTAGTGATGGATGAGTTGACAACCTCTTCAGTGTTACTGTTTTGAGTGCGAGAGAGCAGGGATTCAAGATTCTTGCTATAGATGCATCTCTTGCACCCTGTACTGGAATGAGTTATTAGTAAAGGGTTTTCTGTGTACACGAGGCAGTTGCTATACTGCCTCAGGAGACCCAAGTCAACAATGCTGGCAGGAGAAACAAGGGTAGTCCGGCTGTTCATAATGCTAGGTTTGAAGAGCTGTTTTCACAAAGAGGGTGCTTTCAGGACTGATCTAGGAGGTGCTCTGTAGATGGGTATTTCTAACGGGGTTTTTGGCTGGTGGTTTAATAGGTCACAGCTCACTAGAACTACTTCTTAGATCGGAGATGTACTAAAGATGAGGACTGCACTAATGTACTACAGCTGTATCTAAGGGGAAAATTGTCTAAATTATCTGTCCAGCTATGATGCACAATTGCGTGATGCACAAACAAGCTGAAACCCGCTTAAATACTAGAAGCTAAAAATTTAAAAAACTTAAAGGAACGATTGAGGGCACTTACTGCAAGCCCTAGACCAGTCACCCTTCACCAGACAGGTTCCATTCAGCACACCTCTCACAAGGGTGCAGAAGGGCCCCTTCCAATCAAAGATGACTTGGAAAATGTGCTCAGAATACAACACCCACCAGTAACAGAACCAAATGCAGCAAACCTGTATCTGGACCATGCTACAGATATTGGCTGCAGTAATTTAGATGGGGAAACACAAAAAAATGTTTTAAACAAAAGTGACACACTAAAAATGATTTAGACAACAAAAAAACAGCAAGGAGACTCTAAAGAATGGTTTAAACAGCATACCAATCAGTTGTTTAAAACACTATGTGGAGGAAAATAGAATAGATGCTTTGGAAACCGTGAAAAGTAGCAACAAGTACTTTGCAAACAGTGTAAATAGCAAAAAACGCTTTGCAACAGTGAAAACAGCAATAAAATATGATTTAACAGGCACAGCAAGGCAGACAAATGCAGTATGAACATTACAGTTTAGCTTACAGTATTAAAATACAGTATTAAATAAGCAGAACACAATAAAAAAGTGTAGTAAATCTTATAATCAAGCAAAAAAAAAAAAAAAAACAGACAACTTATGTTTTTGGGGAAGCTCAGAAGCCTGTAGTCATCTGGTATCTCAGCTTAGAGTTGTGGCTGGTAGTCTGCCTCAGTTCAGCTCATTTCAAACAAGTAGAATCTGACTCAAACACAGTGTTTAATTACTGAAAGCTAAAAACTTAAAATTAAAAAAAAAAAAACTCAAAAGAACCAATGAGGGTGTTATCACACTTCACCAAACAGGTTCCATTCAGCACACGTCTCTCACAAGGGTGCAGAAGGGCCCCTTCCAATCAAAGATGACTTGGAAAATGTGTTCAGAATGCAACAGCCACTACAAACAGACCCAGATGCACAAACCTGTATCTGGACTATGCTGCAGCTACTAGCTACACTAATTTAGGTGGGAAACACTTAAAAATGTTTTAAACAGCATAAAAATCAGCAGTGAGACACTAAAAATGTTTTAAACAGCAGAACAGCAGCAAAGAGACACTAAAGAATATTTTAATCCGCAAACAAATCCGTTATTTAAGACACTGCTTGGCATGAAAATAGAACAAACAGAACAGATGCTTTGCAAAGAGTGAAAAGTAGCAACAATTACTTTGCAGACAGTGAAAATAGCCAAAAAAGCTTTGCAACAGTGAAAACAGCAATAAAGTATTGTTTAACAGGCGCAGTAAGGCAGGCAAATGCAGTACAAACAGTGCAGTTTAGTTTACAATATTAAATACAGTAATAAATAAGCATAACATAATAAAAAGTGCAGTAAGTAGTATAATCAAGCAAAAAACAGCCAACTTACGTTTTTTGGGAAGCTCAGAAGCCTCTATTTTTCTGGTATCTCAGCTCAGAGTTGTGGCTTATAGCCCACCCCAGTCCAGCTTATTCTAAATCATATAAGATAGCTTTACTTAAAGAAGGGAAGAAATACCATTGTAATTTTGAGAATTATAAATTTAGTGGAGGGATAGGAGAAGAGTATAAACTAAGGTTTGGGTGAGAGGAGGAGTGTAATTGGTGAGGCTTCATATATATATATATATATATATATATATATATATATATATATATACATATATAAAATGGGGGTAAGAGAGACAGAAGAGAAAAAGGAGGGTGGGCAGTTAGGGAGCAGGAAGTTGAGGTAGAGGGGGATTAACCTTGAGTTAAACATGTACAGAGCCATGTCTTGTTTAGATGTGGTTTTAAAGAAGCTTTGAAGAGCGGCAGGCTTGGGGTTGATCTGGTGGCTGAAGGTAGAGATTTCCATGGTTTAGAAACAGAGTGCAAGTGCAGACACTGGGTCTGGTCTTTTAGAAGGTTTGCACATTTCAGAGAGGTTTTTGTCCTGTGATTTAAGGGATCTGTTCAAGGCCATGTCTAACCCAGAATTGATGGACATGCTCCACCGAAAGAAAACCATATCTCCTCGAGCCACACGCTTTAGGGATCTAAACCTTCATCACAGCAATAAATAGGATGTGCCGGAGGGATAGATTCCTGTCCCAGAGACTTCCCATGCTCTGGAACAGGATTCCAATCTACATTAGTTAGAACTCTTTGCTAACCCTCTTCAAGAGAAACCTTGACGAGTGGATGGGAAACAGAAAGTATACCCCGGGGATCACTTCAATTGACTCTGCTGGACAGAGGCACAGGGAACTAATCTAAGGGGACAGTGAAAGCCAGCACTTTCTGGCTAGGCTTATAAATGCCTTTGGACAGATAGCCTAGTACCTACCTATGAACCTATGTAGTGTTTGGCAATCTTGTCTAAGGCAGGGCTGACTCTGTGGGTTTGTAAATTAGTGTGTGCATAGTAGATAGCTTGATATATGTTGGTTGGAGAGTTGAAGCCAGTTTAATCCACATAGTGATTTACAGTAGTGTGTGTGGTATTTGGAGTTTATGGCAAACTTTGCAACTTTATTGTAGCATTGTTCCATTTTTGTTGTGGCGGAGTTTTGCAGGTTGGATAGTATGCTAGAGCCACAAAATAGGGAGGGGAGTAGGAAAGGTTTTGCCAGGGTGGTCTTGGTTGATGTGGTAAGGAATTGTCTATTTCTGTAGAGAAGTTCTAATTTCTTGTGAGTTTTCTTTATGTTTTGTTGGATATGGAGGTTGAAGGTGAGTTTATTGATAATTACACCAAGTAATTTTGTTTCTTCTACCCTTTCAGTCATAGTGTTGTCAGCTGAGAAGATGTTAAATTGGTCAAAGCTGAAGGTGGTATTTTTTGGGTGAAAGACTATGTTTTTTTTTGGTATTCAGCAAAAGTTGGGCATGTGTGAGCCATGATTCAACGGCAGTGAAAGACTTTTGAGTATTAGAGAGCAGTTGTGGAAGACTACGAGGTACAGATTATGAGGGAATCATCTGCATATTGAATCAGCATTCCAGGGGAAGAGGAAGTATGCAAGTTACTTGTGAATATATTAAACAGTAGGAGACCTAGGATGGAGCCTTGAGGGACTCCTGTAGGGTTATGGAGAAAGGGGGAATGTTGATTTGACCATTTAATGGCTTACTTCCAGTCTTGTAGGTAGCTTTGAAACCACTGTATTGTGCCAAGGGAGCAACCTGAATTGGACAGGGTATCTAGAAGTAAGGGGTGTGAGACCATATTTAAGATTTTGGAGAGGTCAAGGAACACTGTGGATACAAGGTTGCCTTGATCTCTGACCCTATTTATGGTGTCTGTAAAAGGTGATAAAGCTGTGGATATGCTGTGTCCAGGTTATAAGCCATTCTGAGTTTAGGTAAGAAAATTATTTTGCAGTAGGTATTTCATTAATTGGTGGTGGATACATCTTTCAAGAATTTTGGATATAGGAGATAATATGGATATGAGACAAAAGTTGGATGTTTCCTCCTTTATATATTGGGGTTATATGTGAAAATGTCCATACTGTAAGGACTATAGATTCAGATAGAGATCTATTTATGAGGATACTGATTGGTAAAGCAACTGAGTTGGCGGCAAGTTTTAGGTATTGTGGTGAGAGATTATCTGCTAATGTGGTGCAGGGTTTTAGTTTGAGTAGTAATTTTTTATTGAAGAAGTGGATATAGGCAAATGAGGAAATAGGTCTGGTTACTTTTACATTTACCTGTGTTGTTGTGGGGTCAGAGCTAGATGGTGAGGGAGTTATTGGTGTTCGATTTTGAGAGGGAGTGAGGGGGTCCTGTGTTGGTAGTCAGTAGGTCAGCTATGGATTTTATGAAGTGTTCTGCTATGAGGGATGGGGGGGAGGGGATTTGGTGAAGAGGAGTACTCCTTGTGTTTGCACCTGAATTGAGAAGGGTTGATATTGAGTGCCAGGATATTTGGGGGTTACATTTCTGTTGTAGCTGAAGGTGTGAGTAGTAGCATTTTGTTTTTTGTCCACTAGTTTAGTTACACTATTGTGTAGTGTTTTGAAAGAGAGAATATTTTGTTTCCATGTGCTCCAGCCTTGGTCTCTCTGTTTCGTTAGGTTAATGCAGTCTTTGGTAATCTATGGGTTGTCTTTTTGTTTGTAATAGGGCTAGAGTATTAAGTATGTTCAGGAAGGTGGAATTGAAATATACGACAGCATCATTGAGAAGTAGTAGTTTTAGGGGTGTCCAGTTTATTTTATGGAGTAAATCATTAAATATTTGGCTGAATTTAGTTGTGTTTCTGACCGATTTCAGTGAGTGTGTTTTTGGTTGTTGGGTACTGGCTCTAATGGCATATGCTAGAGCTCCATTTGTGCCTGACGGAGAGTGCTTCTTAAACAGTCTGAGTTACAGAGCTGCACAAGTATATTTTTTATACTTTATCTAACTGTTTTCATCAGCATTGCACTGGTTGAAGTTATTTGCTTATCAGTACTGCATTGTTTTTTATTTATTTGTGTAACAGTTCTGCACTAGTTTACTGCACTGTTTTTATTAATTTGTTTGATTTGTTTGACTGAATGATTTACTTTTCTATCTTACCATTTATATATTTGCTGATCTCTGGTTGAATTTTTTGTTTTCCCCCCACCAGACTGCTGTTGTGTTCTCAATGTTTGTGACTTTTTCTGTTGCCCGCCCCTACTGTAAATTTGATAAAGGATACTCATCCCAGTCCCGTCTCATTAGCTTATTCTACCTAATACAGAGATCATTTGGGAATGTGAAACCCCTTAGTTCCTTAACCATGAATTTTCTTCTGCTCCTCCCCTCTCCCTTTCCACTTTACTAAAAAAAATGTATTTGGCTTCTTTTACTGTATGTGCATTTCCTTTTCCTGCTCCATTACTTCATCTTGCTTTCTCTGCTACTTGCTGCGGCTTGTTCTCTAGTGTTCAATTGCATATTTTCCATTGCATTTATTACTCCTTGTTTATTGCCTGTTTAAATTATAAGTATTGTTTTAAGCTCTTGGTTTTGGTTTAAGCACGTGGGCTTTAGGCTTACCCCTTAGCTTTCCTTCACCTTGTCTCTCAGATTCTGAAAAATATGGATGGACAATTTTCTACAGTTTCTCCCGCCAGTCTGGTTGATATGGGCATCCTGAGACAGTGTAGCAACTGCCTTATGTACACGGACAACTACCTACTACCACCACCTAGGAACACAATTTGAGAGAGATGCAATTACATTAAGAACCTAGAGTCCATGCTCTCTTCCTCACAAGACAGTATATCTGGCACTGAGAAGGTTGTCAGCACAATCACTGCACCTCAAACACCACCCACACAGCACACACCCACATATGTGGAGGTCCTGAACAAAAACATACCCAAACAAAGGAGACCTCCAAGGCAAAAACACGTGATCTCCACAGCCGTCCACACCACATACCACGCATAGTTCACACACCTGTGTCTCACAACCACTAAGGCTTAACCATAAACCCAACATATTAGTCAAAGGAGACTCCATTCTGAGGCACACAGATGTGCCTCTCACCAGGCTTAATATGGAGAAAGTTATGGTTAGTTATCTGTCAGGGGGCAGAAGCCGCCATATCACATATGCACACAAGTCTGTCAAAATCAGGTACTGTTGTGAATCTGTCATAGTCCATGTTGGTGTGAATGACTTGAGACATACCTCCCTGGACTATGTGAAGAGAGACGTGATTGAACTCGCTGAGTATGTGTCCCAGGCAGGTATGTCCCTAGCCTTAAGCAACATTCTACTGTCACCCAGAATGATGCCTTAATACAAACAAAAAATTATTGACTTTAACAATTGGCTTAGTTTCTGGTGTCATTCCAGGGGGATCCAGTACCCGACAGCCTGGGAAGATATGATCGATAGACCATGATGCTTTGCCAGAGATGGCCTGCATCTGTCTCACTTGGGCTTTAGGCTTCCAGCAAAGGCACTTGCCTCCCCCATAGTGCCTTTTTTAGAAAAAAAGTAATGAGGTTAAAACTACTAACATAAAAGGTTCAACAAAACCCAAATTGAAGGTCATGCTGCTAAATGCTAGGAGTCTAAACATGAAACTGCACTCATTGCATGCATTCTTAACCCTGGAAAAATGCTGACATCACAGAAACCTGGTTCAAAGCTGCGGAGAGCACCCCAACTATACCTGGTTAACCATTAACAAGACCCCTATACAAATCATAGCTAGCTACCGTCCCCCAGATCTGACACAAGATGCACAAACTGCCTATCTAGATCTCTTCGAATCTATCAAGATTCAACCCTTTACCGTGATCCTGGGTGACTTTAATTACCCAAACATAGACTGGAAGAACTACTTATGCCAGAATACAAATGACCAGAGATTCCTCAATTTTGTCAGTGCAAATGCTGTGGAACAGCTATTCGATACCCCCACAAGAGGTAATAGTATCTTGGACTTGGTATTAACCAACATGAGTAGCCACTGCAGCATCCCTGCAGTATCATCCTCCCTTGTAAATTCCAACCATAAAGCGGTCACATTCAAAGTCATCATCTCCCCCAACCCCCCTCTAGCCAGGGTCAAACAAAAAAACTTCTCCAATGCTAATTACAGCCTCCTGAGGGATGGTATAAACAGCTTCACGGCCCTCTCCCCCTCTCTAGGAACTGGCACCAGTATCCAAAACTATACCAAATTATTATACGAACATTTATATAGATGCATTGAATCAGGGATACCTGACAGGACTAAATCATCCTCTGCAAGGAAGAGTAAACCCATCTGGTGGACATCTGCAGTAAATAAACTCTATAACAAAAGAAAAAAAAATTTGCTGTCCAGGACCAAGAAGGAGCAGGTGCCCAATTGGAAGCAACCTCTCCTTAGCCTAAACAAGCAAATAAGAACATTAGTGAAATCCTCCAAAGCAAACTTCGAGTCCAAATTGGCCACATCTACTAGAGACAATCATAAGGCCTTCTTCGCCTATGTCCGGAATCTCAACGGGAGCACCCAAATCTGTTCAGAACTGGTGGTCAAGGACACCACATATACAAATGCTGTAGATATAGCAAACTTGATGACTGACAGATTCAGTGAAAATTTCACTCCTGTGTCCCCCCCCCCATCAGTAAATCAGGACATTCCCAGTTACCTGTCCCCTTCCCCTTATATCTAGGGATCAGGTCATCACTGCTGTCTCAAAGGCAAAACATACAGCCTCCATGGAACCCAATAACATCCCAGGCTGCATCCTACATGAACTCAGACAGGAACTTGCAGCACCATTAGGTGCCCTATTGAACCAAAGCCAGAGTGCCGGCTTTGTCCCAGCTGAGTGGAGGACAGCCACTGTCAGCCCTTTACACAAAGGTGGAGTGTACACCGATCTGAGAAATTATAGACCCATCAGCCTAACTAGCTTGATCTGCAAGGCCATGGAACGGATTATCATGGACCTCATTAACAAGGACATTGGCAGCCTCCAAACACTCAATCCCACACAGTTTGGCTTCGTCAGGGGGAGGTCATGTCTGTTAAATTTGGTCGATTCTTTGAGACAGTCACCAAAGCCATGGATGAGGGGTAGACAGTGCACACCACCTACCTTGGCCTCGCCAAAGCATTCAACACTATTCCCCACTCAGGCGTAATAGATAAACTCTCTCAACTAAGCATCATTCCGTATGTTACCAGATGGGTAGCTAACTGGCTCACTGATATAACCCACCTAGTCAAAACAGGGGAAGCCACCTCAAGCAATAGACCTTTATCAAGTAGCTTACCCCAGGGTTTGGTCTTGGGGCCTCTCTTGTGTGGAATATACTTTTCTGAGGTGCACGTCAAAACCAGTGGGCTATGGCTGACCAGGTTTGCAGATGACTGCAAGCTGGGTGCTGTCATAAATTCCCCTAGTGACATGGACACCCTCCAAGAGGGTCTCACTCAAACAAATAACTGGTGGTAGAAACATGGGTTCAAGCTGAATACAAAAAAATGCATCATCATCCCCTTTGGGGAGAGTGACGTCCCCACAAATTATCACATTAATAACAATGTCCTAAGCACGCAGTCAGTCATGAGGGATTTGGGCACCCAGATTGATAGTAACCTAACTTTTGACCACCATGTTGCTTCCATTGTACAGAACGCTTTCTACATGGCCCACCTCTTAAGTAAGGGTATCTCATCCAGAGGCAAGGAGGTCATAACATCCCTCTATTCTTCCCTTATAAGGCCCATTATTGAGTACAACACCCCATCTTTCTACATGGCCCACCTCATAAGTAAGGGTATCTCATCCAGAGGCAAGGAGGTCATAACATCCCTCTATTCTTCCCTTATAAGGCCCATTATTGAGTACAACACCCCATTCGGCATGTACCTCGCAGAGCACATGCAGCAGCTGGAGAGACCACAGAGGTTCCTCACCAGGAGAATCCAGGGCCTCATAAGTCTTCTATACATAGATAGGCTAAAAGCCTTATCCCTCTACTCTGTTTCATACAGACTCCACAGAGGTGATCTCTGTCTGGCATGCAAGGCGATCTCTGACCCCGCCTTGATGGGACTGCTGCATATCCGCAAGTCAAGCTCATGTTTCTGTTAGGGCTAGTAAATCAGGTTTATTTTGTTCTATTCAGGCATGCAGCGGGGTTATCTTGTTGCATATACTTCTTAGGTTAAATGTTGTTATACTCAGGTATTTAGTGTCATTTTTTTTTGTTGGCATTTGTGGTTGGGCCTGGGTTTGGATGTACATCCACTCTGTATTAGGATGAAGATTAAATATGAGTAGACTAATTTGTATTTTGCACTGGGGGTTGGAGTTAAGGGTATGAAATTGGGTTTGAAGGCCATAGCGGTTGCTGTTTGAGGGCTAGTGATACATGGGAGGGTATAGTGAAATAGCTGAAGAGAGATGTTAGAAAAATAGGTGTGTTTGTAAGGTTGGTTGGTGGTGGAGGTTACTGATGTATAACAGTGCATGGTAGTTACAAGACTACCATATTGTATCAAGACTAAGGATTAAAAGTAATGAGGTTAGACAGGAAAAGAGTATCATGTTGGAGGAAATAATTAATAGTGATGTGTAGAAAAATTTATTAGATGTTAAGTAGTAGGGCTTGAAAAATGATTAGCTTCTGTGGGTGCTGCAATGCTGAAAGGAGGAGGTCTAAATTAATTGGTGTATTGTTGAATTAAAGGCAAGGGAGGTAATTTGGTGTGGAGGTATTGGATTGGTCAGTATGGATTGTGGGTAGAGTGTATGTGGTGTAGTGGGGTTGGGTGGGAAATAGGGGTAGGGTACATGACTGGTGTGAGCCCGAGCACAGAGTGGTTAAATGGAGCAGGAAGACTTATCGAGGAGAAGACCTTATAAAAATCTGTTTTACAGGTAATTCTTTGCTAATACGAATAGCAAATCTCAGTTTTAATTTTGTCTTACCTCTTCAAAGATATCCTACTGTTCTGGGATTCTTTAGAAGCATGTGCTAGGCTTCGTGAGTCAAGCTTTCATAAAAAGACTAAACTTTGAAATGGCTGATATCTGTATTACAGGGCACTAACAACACAAAAGAATGGAAGTGGCTTTAGTGTTCTAACTAATACTGTATGTACTATAGCTATTCCTGGGTATATAAACTCTCTTGAAAACAGTTTCAAATAACCTCTTCACTTATTAGAGAGGTTTGGGGGGGGGGGTGTGAAAGAAAGTGAGGAGGCAAAGTAAGAAGCCCCCTTGGATGTGCATGCCACTGCAGTAGTGCTTTACAGCTCTATGGAGAAACCCGATTAAGTTGCTTTACGCAATTAATTTTTCAGTCCTAGGCTGATAAATTAAGCAGGTTTCCAGGTCCATTAGAGTTAATGATTTTGAAATGGCAGATTTTGGTTTTTGATGGACTTGCTCTTGTAGTGTGAATGTGTATAGCTGTAGTTGTGGTAAGGGGGTTAGATTTTCAGCCCTATGCTGATTAATTAAGCAGGTTTCCAGGTCTGGTAGCATGAACAATTTGGAAATGGCAGGTGTTGGTTTTTGATGGACTTGCCCTTGTAGTGTGAGCTGCAGTAGTTTATAGGGGTTGGTGTGCACATAAACATGGAGGGGACTAAATTCTTTCACTCAGGGCTGATAATTTTTTCACTAGCAAATACCCATGCCCATTTTTTTCGCAAAATCAGTCAACACAGTCAGACCACCTAGAGACAGTTTTTTTATTTTGTGGAGTGGCATGCTCTGACATGGCTTGCAGTCTGTGATCTAAGTTCTCCTATTTAGAGAATACGGAGCATCATATTTGATGCCCATCTAGAGTCTGTGCTGCTGCCCACAGCTCTGTTCCTAGATGAGTTTAAGTGGAAAAACTCAGCAAGTTTTTAAGATGTGGCTGTAATCCTACAGAGTTACAGGGATGACATGCAAACTCTATATAGGCATTGTCCAGAGATCAAAATCGAACCTTACACCTTCTGTTTGGGATGTGAAGACCTTAACCATTATGCCAGCTGTATCTGTAGAAGATGCCAGCTGTGTCTGCAATGCCAACTGTGTCTGTAGAGGAAGTGTGAGTTGTATTTTTAACTGACTAATCCTTAGTGACTTGTCAGAAAATCACAAATTGTATGACGGACGGGGTGAAATTATGAAGCAAAATCAGCAGACATTAGTTACTCTTTGGTGGACTATAATACATGATTGACCAGTTGTTTTGGATTATATCTGAATGTTTTTATTAATTTCATCATCCTACATACAAAAATCACAGTTAACACTTTAAACAACAATGAGGTCATATATTTTACTAGTGTAGGATGTTTTTTGTGATCTCATATTTTCTTGGGTCAAGGCCTCAACAATACTAACTGTTAGTTGGTGTTTCATACTACCATTAAATTTGTATGCAGGGTCTTATGAGTAGATAATTGTTTTCTTTGAATAGATCTTTTTGCAGTACATCATTTAATGTTCATACTTTGGGGTCTTTTGGCTCTACCTGTTATTCAGTTATTTTAGTGAGACAGTATTATCAACATGGATCTGATGACTGTACTTCAGGTTTCATCTGCCGATAAGGATGATATACAGGTTTCTGGAATAGGGTCACATGGACCAAATGGCAGTAACCCTGAATCAATGTGTACTCAGATTTTTTGAAACTTACTAAATCTATGAAGACCCCAAGATCCAATGTGTGGCATTTGAAGCTGTTCAAAGGCTATAAATCTAAAGGCATTACACCAAGGGGTTTACGTATTCACATACAACCTTTAGTCAGTCGTGCTGATGATATTTTATTGCAGGAATGGGCTGCAGCCCAACAAAATGCTTCTATGCATTTTGTTTAAATACTAATGGCTTATTATGAACCCAGTGTTAACCAGTCCATTGCAGACATTACAAAAATATGTGAAGGGCTCAAATCATTTGAGAATCAGCCCATTTTCAAACATTGTTTTCACAAACTGACTAAGGATCTCATTGTAACTGAGAAACAGCTTAAGGAGAGGAAAATTCACAAATTCAATAGGGATGTTAGGGATTATGATCAGGGCAAGCCATTTGGACAACAGAAACATGTCAAATTTGTGAATCAAGATTCAGTACATGATTCTGTTAAAAGAAAAAGGAAGAAGTCTATTTTGCAAGAAACTACTAGTATCAGTGATACATGTGGGAAGGATTCTTCCTCCGTAATGGATAGAGAATATGAACACAGACAAGAGCCACCAGCCCCCAAAGAACATAGTTTGCAAAACCCTTTAGGCTTAGAAGAAGTAGGGGTGGTAGAAAACATAAACCAAGTTCCCACTTTAGAAACATTGTTACATCTGCTCACACCACAGTAGGTGATCATTGTAATGTACACAATATTTCTT
This sequence comes from Protopterus annectens, assembly GCF_019279795.1. Taxonomy (NCBI): domain Eukaryota; kingdom Metazoa; phylum Chordata; order Ceratodontiformes; family Protopteridae; genus Protopterus; species Protopterus annectens. The sequence continues at coordinate 1,368,874,530 of NC_056745.1, forward strand.
CTGTCTCATTATCTGATACTGAAATATAATTATTGAACACAGAACTAAATTTGGTGCCTGTTTTTTTTGTGTCTGAAGATGGTTTTGCTAATGATGTAATTTCATTTTGTTGCTTGTTAAATCTTTGGTTATACTTTGGGAATAACAATTCTGCATCAGAGTCTCAGACAGATTTTAAGTACCATAAATCCAAATTCAAGTCCCCTGTGAACATATGTTATTTTTAACATATATATATTGCCACCTTCCAGCAATGTTTTCTTAAGGATCTACATTTCAGGGGGGTCAGATATAAGTTTTTCAAGAAATAATTTAAGTAAATCAAAAGTATAAGCTTTGATGCGCCTTCACAACAATACAAATTTAGTGATTGTTCCTGCTGATAAAGGAAGTGCCATTGTTGTAATGGGACTGGTTCACGTACCTGGATGAAGCCCAAAGACAATTATCTGATTGTAGGTTTTATACCAAAATGTCAGTATATCCCACTTATAAATTTAAGAACATTGACTGTTTTCTTCAGTTGGCTTTAGATGAGGGTATTATCAGTCAGGAAGTTGTTTTCCATTTAACCATTCCTGACCCCGTACAACAATATTTATACCTTTTGCCCAAGATACATAAGGATCTGTCCAAATGGGTAGGCCCATTGTCTCTGGCAATGGATCTCTTACTGCATTTGCACTTCTTTCCCACCTTTCCTGTAACTAGTCTAGTCCAGATACAGTTTTGCTGTATCCAGGACAGTTTGTAAGCTTCAGAGCCCCCCAAACCTTTCTGTGTTGGAGGGAAGCATTCTAGCTTATCAGTGGGAGTGGTAAGCACTAGGTAGCCTATCTACCACAGGAGTGGTTTCTGGCCCAGAAATTGTATTTTATTGGCTGTTTGAGCAGTTTTTCCATCTCTTTCAACCTTCTGATTTAAAAGCCCACATTTGTGCTCGTTTCTCGCCTTTCTTGTAACTAGTCTAGTCCAGATACAGATTTGCTGTATCCAGGACTGCTTGTAAGCTTCTGACCCCCACCCCCAAAGCCTTTCTGTGTTGGAGGGAAGCCTTCTAGCTTATCAGTGGGAGTGCTAAGCACCAGGTAGCCTATCTACCACAAGAGTGGTTTCTGGCCCAGAAATTGTAGTTTATTGGCCGTTTGGGCAGTTTTTCCATCTCTTAACTTTCTGGTTTAAAAGCTTGAGTTTGTGCTTGTTGCCCACCTTTCCTGTAACTAGTCTAGTCCAGATACAGATTTGCTGTATCCAGGACTGGTTTGTAAGCTTCTGAGCCCCCAAGCCTTTCTGTGTTGGAAGGAAGCATTCTAGCTTATCAGTGGGAGTGGTAAGCACTAGGTAGCCTATCTACCACAAGAGCCAGGTACAGATTCTTAGTTTTAGCACTTGAATTTGCTTATTCATGCTCAACACTTGTTCAGAACTTGTTGTTAGCACTAAATAAGCTACAAATTACTACAACACTCAGCCTTCCTCTTTACCTAGAGGAAAACAGTTTTTGTACTTGCTTTCCTCACTTGCTTAGAGAAAAACAGCTCTTATACTCGCTTTCCACACTTGTCTAGAGGAAAGTAGTTTTATTCAGGTATGTCCAGGGGTCAGCTCCCAGTGTTCTCTCCTGTCTATCTGATGAATCTGGGCATCTTGAGGCAATGTAGCAGTTGTCTCACGTACACAGACAGCCTTCACCTCCTACCACCCAACACCACAACCTGTGAGAGACACACTTATCTAGCCAAACGGGAGGTAAAGCTGTCTCCATCCAAGACTGAACTTGACATTCAGGAGGAGAAGGTAAACACTTGCACCACACCACACTCCTCGCATAGTCCCACTAAACCTACACCACCAAAATCCACACATAGACACACAAAAACATTCCAGAGGCTCTCAATAATCTGCTCAAGCAACAGAGACCTCCAAAGCAGAAATGCAAGCAATCTCCACCCTCCAACACAACCCAAATGGCACACAGCCCACAGACTCAGTGTGCCAATAAACCACAGCCCATAAGCCAAACCAACGTACCCAGCACACTAGTCATAGGTGACTCTATAATCAGGCACACTGATGTCCCACTCACCAGGCTAAACAAGGAGAAGGTTGCTGTCCAGCTGCCTGTCGGGTGCCAGGATCCACCACATAACCCATGCACTCAGGTCACTCCACAACAAGTATAAATATGACTCTGTCATTGTCCATGTTGGTGTGAACAACCTGAGACGTACCTCCCTGGACTACATGAAAAGAGACATGGAAGAGCTCTCCGATCTTGTAGCCCAAGCAGGTATGATCCTAGCCATGAGTAGCATCCTGCCATCACCAGAATGATACCGCACTACAAGGACAAAATGATTGACTTCAACAATTGGCTAAGCTTCTGGTGTCATTCTAAGGGGGATGCAGCATCTGTCTGCCTGGGACGACGTGGTCGACAGACCATGATGCTTTGCCAGAGATGGCCTGTACCTGTCGCCACTGGGATTACGGATACTGGCTACGGTTCTTGCCGCCCCTATAGTGCTTTTTTAGGCAAGGTTCAAATGACAAATTCACCACCGTAACAGGAACAGGCAAGCAAAAACTGAGGGTAATGCTACTCAATGCTAGAAGTCTAAGTCTCAAAATGCACTCATTCGAGGCACTCCTTAAAATGGAGAACATTGATATCCGTGCAGTGACTGAGACCTGGTTCAAGGCTTTAGAAACTACCCATGCATTACCAGGCTATAACTCATACCACACTTTTCGGCCATCTAACCTGGACCAGAACACCAAAGGTGGAGGTGTGTCCATATTCATTAAGAATATCCACACCTCCAGGCTAGTTGTGCAGCGTAATGCATCAGAGGTTATCCAAGTGCAAGTAACTCTGGGCTAAACTGCAATCCAAATTGTAGCTTGCTACAGATCCCCCACCATGCCGCAGGATTCCCACTCCTCTCTTCTTGATATACTGGAAAATATTAGGATTCAACCAAACACCCTAATAATGGGCGATTTCAACTATCCCACCTTAACTGGGAAAACTACTCATGTACCAACTCTTTCGTTCAGTGCTTTCTGGGATTTATAAATTCCAATGCCCTGGGTCAACTTATCCACACCTCCACCAGGGGAAACAATATCCTAGACCTAGTCATTACCAACATGAGTGACCGATGTGCCACACCTGAAATCAACTCCTCGTTGGTCAGATCTGACCATAAGCTAATCACCCTAGATATCCACATCCCACCCCCATCCACCATTAAGGAAACCACAGTTAAAAATTTCTCCAAAGCCAACTTCATGCTTCTTAAGACAGTAGTGGTGAACTTCATGACACCCATGCAGATGGACAGTACAGTTACAACTGCTGAATCCTACACAAATGCACTCTATAAGCACTTACATGAGTGTATGCATCGTGCTATCCTAAACAGAACCAAGACGCTATCCTCCAAAAAAGGAAGCCAATCTGGTGGTCCCCTGTCATAAACAAACTCTACATCAGAAGGAAGAAATTGTTGCAAAAGTGAGTAAAATCCTATGAGTGGAGGAGCTGCCTGGTCAGCCTCAGTAAGAAACTACGATCCCTTATAAAGATCCTCCAAAGCTAGCTACAAAAACAAAATTGCCAGTGATTCTAAGGGCAACCACAAAGCATTCTATAGCTATGTCAAGAATCTCAATGGCAACACCCAGATCTGCTCTGAGTTACAGCACAATGGCATGAAAATTGCAGAACCAACTGATATTGCCAACATCCTGGCAGATGGGTTCAGTGCTAACTTTACCCCCCGCTCACCCCCTAAAGGGCCCATATCTATACAGGAAGAATGCAGAGTCCCTGTAATCACATCTATGCAGGCAAAAGCTGTACTCTCTTAAACCAAAAAAACAGTATCCATGGGACCGGACAACATCCCAGACTACGTTTTACACGAACTTCAGAACAAACTGACTCCCCACCTAAGCACCATGTTCAGTCATAGTCTCACGTCAGGCTTTGTGCCCACTGGATGGCACACAACAGTTATCCCACTCCACAAAGGGGGAGCCACCACTGATCCTGGAAACTATCGTGCTATTAGCCTGACGAGCCTGGTCTGTAAGGCCATGGAACGTATCATCAGGAACTCGTAAACAAAGACATTGGCAACCTCCAAACTCTGGACCCCACACAGTTTGGGTATGTGAAAGGCAGATCATGCCTTCTGAACCTGATTGACTTCTTTGAGGCAGTCACCAAAGCCGTAGACGAGGGTAAGATGGTTCACACAGCCTATCTTGACCTCGCCAAGGCTTTCAACACCATCCCCCATTCTGGAATTATAGCTAAACTCACTAAACTAGGTATAAATCCCTACGTCACAAGATGGGTTGTCAACTGTCTCACTGACAGAACCCACACTGTAAAAGTTGCAAACTCCAAATCTGACTTCAAACCAATGACAGGTGGAGTACTACAGGGTTCAGTCCTGGGATCTCTCCTGTTTGGTATCTACTTCTCTGAAGTACAGGCTAACACAGAAGGCCTCTGGCTAATGAAGTTCGCAGATGACTGCAAATCAGGAGCCATAGTCGAGTCCCCAAATGATGTGGACATCCTACAGAAGGGCCTCACTCAGACATATGCCTGGTGTCAGAGGCATGGCCTCAAGCTCAATGCCAAAAAGTGCATTGTCATCCCCTTTGGTAAAAACTCTGTACCCATGAACTACCACATAAACGGCAGTCTACTTAACGCCGAATGTGTGATAAGACACCGTGGGACCCAGGTGGAGAGTAGTCTCTCCTTTGATAATCACATCGCCACAGTAGTCAGGAAATACTTCTGTGTGGCATACCTCATCACAAAAGGGTTCTCATCCAGGAAAAAAGAGGTTGTTGTTCCCCTCTACTTGGCACTCATTAGACCCATTATAGCGTACAACACCCCTTTTGGAATGTAACTCACAAGACATCTGCAGCAGCTGGAAGGGCCACAGAAGTACCTCACAAAGAGGATTACTGGCCTCAAACAGATGCCCTACACTGACCGTCTCAAAAACATCCAGCTTTACTCTGTAGCATATTGCCTACTCCGAGGAGATCTCTGCCTAACATATAAAGCTATGTTAAACCCAGAGCTGTTGGACATGCTACACCTTAAGAAATCCCAATCCCTCCAAGCTACACGCTCCAGGGACTTAAATCTTGTCACCACAATAAACAGAACATGCTAGAGGGATAGATTCCTGTCCCGGAGACTTCCTATACTCTGGAACAAGCTACCCATCTATATCAAGCAAAGTTCCTCATTAGCACTCTTCTAGAAAAATCTTGATGAGTGGATGGGAAATAGGAAATACACCCTGAGGATCACTTCTTCACGAAACTTAGCACTGGTTGCGAATTTTGATATTTTATTGTAGCAGGTAGATTGCATCAGAAGGTCAGATTTGTTTAGGTTAGTTAGAACTGGGGAAACTTATAGTAAAGTGGAGAGTAGATAGGTACGAGAGATAGTGATTTGGGATTCATGTGTGAGGAAGCTCTTACAGCGGTAGAGTGAACCAAGTTTTTTATGAACTTTGGCAATTGTTAGTGCTATATGTTTGTCGAATTATAGGTTTTGGTCATTAGTTACACCTAATAGCTTGGCTTGAGTAGCTTTTGTGATAAGGGTACTGTTGGAGGATGTTATTGAGAATGGTGAGATAGGGGTGAAAGTTTTGGATGGGTGGAAGATCATGAGCTGTGTTTTAGATGGGTTTAGTATGGGTTGGGAAGAATTTAGCTATTTTTCTATAGTAGTGAAGGCTTCCTGTGTTCTATCTTGGAGTAATTGTAGAGAAAGGGCTGAGCAAATAAGGGTGGTGCCATCAGCATACTGTACTGTATTAGTTTAATACCTTATTGCATGCTTCAAGTTATTATCCAAAACATGGTATCCATAATAGGTTCATAGGTAGGTACTAGGCTATCTGCCCAAGGGCATTTATAAGCCTAGCCAGAGTGTGTCGGCTTACGCCTCCCCATTGATTTATTAACTGAGCCTCTGTCAAGCAGAGTCAATGAAGTGATCCCAGGGGTGTACTTTCTGTTACCCATCCACTCGTCAAGGCTTCTCTTGAAGAGTTTTAGTGAGGGTCTCTGCCTAATGTAGTTAGGGATTTTGTTCCAAAGCATGGGGAGTCTCTGTGACAGGAATCTATCCCTCCAGCATGTTCTATTTATTGTTGTGGCGACGTTTAGCTCACTAGAGCGCATGGCTCGCAGTGAATTGGATTTCTTTAGGTGGAGCATGTCCATCAATTCTGAGTTGGACATGGCTTTGTAAGTCAGGCAGAGATCACCTCTGAGTAAGCGATAAGCCACTGAGTACAGCCGGAGTTTTTTCAGTTGGGCTGCATAGGACATATGTTTGAGGTCAGTAATCCTCTTGGTGAGGTGCTTTTGTGGTCTTTCAAGCTATTGGAAGCATCTTGTGAGGTACATCCCAAATGGGGCATTGTACTCTATGATGGGTCTGATGAGTGATGAGTAGAGGGGCACTATAACCTCTTTATTTCTAGATGCGAACCCCTTAGTAATTAGATGGGCCACATAGAAGGATTTCCTAACTACTTTGGCAATATGATTGTCAAAGGAGAGATTACTATCTACCTGGGTTCCCAGATCTCTTATTACCTTTTCTGTATTAGGGGGGCTGCCACCTATATGGTAATTCGTGGGTGTTTTGTTTTTCCCAAACGGGATGACTATGCATTTTTTGGCATTTAGCTTGAGGCCATGACTTTGACACCAGGTGTCTGTCTCAGTAATGCCTTTTTGGAGGATGTCCGTGTCAGCCGGAGAGTCAATTATGGCTCCCAGTTTGCAGTTATCGGTGAACTTGGTTGGCCGTAGTCCTCCTGTGTTTGCCTGTACGTCTGAGAAATATATGCCGAACAGTAGGGATCCCAGAACTGAACCTTGCGGGACACCACTTGTGACTGGTTTAGAGTCGGACCTGGAGCCCACTATTCTTACCGTGTGAGTTCTGTCTGTAAGCCAGTTGGCAACCCATCTTGTGACGTAGGGGTTTATGTTCAGGCTGGTGAGTTTTTCTATAATACCCGAGTGAGGAATGGTGTTGAACGCCTTGGCGAGATCAAGGTAGGCTGTTTGAACCACCTTTCCCTCGTCTATGGCCTTGGTAACTGTCTCGAAGAAGTCAACCAGGTTTAGTAGGCATGATCTGCCCTTAACAAAGCCGAACTGGGTCGGGTCAAGTGTTTGGAGGTTCCCAATGTCTTTGTTAATGAGTTCCATGATGATGCGCTCCATAGCCTTGCAGACCAGGCTAGTCAGGCTTATGGGGCGATAGTTACCAGGGTCAGTTGTGGCTCCTCCTTTGTGGAGTGGAATAACCATTGCTGTGCGCCATTCTAGCATGTGGAGACGTTGAGGTTGAACAGCGTGTTTAGGTGGGGGGTTAGTTCGTTCTGTAGTTCGTGCAAGACACAGCCTGGGACACCATCTGGCCCCATTGATGCTGTGTTTTTGGCTTTTGAAAGGGCTGTTTTCACCTGTGCTTCTGTAATTTCCGGGACACTACACTTTTCCGGTATTGTTGTAGGCCCTTTTGAAGGTGAGAAGGAGGTGAAGTTTGCACTGAATCTATCTGCCAGTATGTTGGCAATATCAGTAGGTTCAGTATATTTTGTGCTATTTTGCACTATCTCAGAGCATATCTGCGAGTTGCCACTGAGATTTTTGACATAGCTAAAGAAGGCTTTGAGGTCATCTTTCGAGTCCTCGGCTATTTTTCTTTCGAAGTTAGCCTTGGATGATTTTATGAGGGACCTTAGTTTCTTACTGATACTGATCAGGGATGTCTTTCCTTCTTGGGATTTGCTTTTTTTCTGAACTAGTTTCCTCCTTTTGTTGTAAAACCTGTTTATGGCAGGGGTCCACCAGACTGGTTTCCTTCTCTTAGGGGAGTGAGTCTTGGTTTTGCTAGGGATGGCATGATCCATGCATCCTTGTAGGTGCTCATAGAGTGCAATTGTAAAGGATTCTGCATCTTGGACAGTGTTATCCTTTAGCGTGGGGGCTGTGAAACTTACCACCTCTGACTTAAGTAAGGTGAAGTTTGCTTTAGAAAAGTTTTTCACTGTGGTTTCCTTGGTTGGGGGTGGTGGTGGTGGGGTGGACATCCAGGGTGATTAGTTTATGGTCTGATCTAACCAGTGATGGGTTGACCTCCGGTACGGAGCACCTGTTGCCCATGTTGGTGATGACCAGGTCCAATATGTTGTGGCCTCTGATAGGGGAGTTTACCAGCTGATCCAGGGCATTTGAGTTGATAAATTCCAGGAAGCGCTGAGCATGGGAGTTTGTACTCAAGTACTTTTCCCAGTTAATGGTAGGGTAATTGAAATCTCCCAAGATCAGGGTCTTCGGTAGGACCTTCATGTTTTCCAGTGTCTCCATAAAGGCGGAGTGGTGGTCATGGGTCATGGAGGGTGATCTGTAGCAGGCCACAATTTGCATTGCAGATTTGCCTGATGTTAGTTGCACATGGATGATCTCAGAGGTATCATGCTGTGCCACTAACCTGTAGGTGTGGGTATCCTTGATGAATATGGATACACCCCCTCCTTTTGTGTTTCAGTCCGTGTTCTGTGGCCAAAATGTGTGGTATGAGTTGTAGCCCAGTAGTGCTGGAGTGCTCTCTGGAGCCTTGAACCAAGTTTCAGTTACTGCACAGATGTCGACGTTCTCCATACTTAGGAGTGCTTCGAGCACATGCATTTTGAGATTTAAACTCCTGGCGTTGAGTAACATAACCCTCAGTTTTTTACTTGTGCTGTTTACAGAGGTGGGTTTGAATTTTGAGCCTTGCCTAAAAAAGGCACTATGGGGGCAGCAAGAGCCTTGGCCAGTATTCAAAAGCCAAGGGGTGACAGGTGCAAGCCATCTCTTGCGAAGCAACGTGGCTTGTCAAGCATGTCATCCCAGGCTGACAGACACTGTATCCCCTTTGAATGACTCCAGAAGCTTAGCCAATTGTTGAAATTGATCATTTTTTCTTTATACTGAGGTATAATTCTTGGTGAGGGCAGGATGCTACTCAGGGTCAGGGTCATACCCGCCTGGGCTACATGATCAGAGAGCTCTTCCATGTCTCTTTTCATGTAGTCCAGGGAGGTACGGCTCAGGTTGTTCACACCAACATGAACAATGACAGAGTCATATTTGTACTTGTTCTGGAGTGACCTGAGTGCTTGTGTTATGTGGCGGATTCTGGCTTCCGACAGGCAGCTAACAGTAACCTTCTCCTTGTCCAGCCAGTGAGTGGGGCGTCAGTGTGCCTGACTATTGAGTCACCTATTACTAGTGTGTTAGGTATGTTATTTCACCTTAAGGGCTGTGATTGTGCGGCACATTGATTTTGTGTTTTATGTGTTGTCTGGTTTGTGAAGGGAGGTGAAGGTTTTGTGGGTGTCTGCTTTGGAGCTCTCTGATGCTTTTGCAGGTTTTTATTTAGAGCCTCCGAGTATGATTTTGTGTATTTATGTGTATCTTTTGCCAGTGCTGGTTTAGTAGGTCTATGTGAGGCTGGAGGTGTGGTGCAAGTGTTAACCTTCTCCTCATGACTGTCTGTTCCAGTCTTGGGTGGAGATACCTTAGCCTCCAGTTTGGCTGTATAATTGCATCTCTCGCATATGTTAGTGTTTTGTGGTAGGAAGATAGGGCTGTCTGTGTACATGAGGCAGTTGTAACATTGCCTCTGGATACCCAGATTCACCAGCTGGACTGGAGAGTACACCTGAAGTTGCCCTTTGGTCATGCCTGAATAGTAGGGTGAGCTGCTTAGTCGCTTGGTTGGTGAGGGGTGGATAAAGAGCGTTGCCCTGCTGGGCAGTCAAGTGTCGGGGTATATTAGTGCTTGCTATTAGGTCTGGGCAAGTGCTGGACTGTGGGATGCTTTTTGAGTGCTTAGGTTGAGAGTTAGACTAGTTTCAAGTGAAAAACTGAAGAGGAGACTTAGTGGAGCCAGGAATAATTTAACCCTAGCTAATCGGTGCTGCCCGGCACACAAAACCATGCAACCTGTTTTTTAAACTACTAACTTCTGGGCTGGAACCACTCCTCCAGGGTCAGATGGCTGCTCAAAGTTCCCCTCTCTCACAGGTGAACAGAGAAACTTCCCTCTATCCAAGTAAGGTATGGGCAACTCAGAAACTTGTAACACAGCCCTGAATTCAGCACTAGCCTGAAAACTGGAGAAACAAGTAATGTATTTATTTTTTTGAAAAGATAAGGCAAAAACAGTAAAAAGTACATTTAAAACAGCTTTAAACGACTATAAGTGATCAGAAAAGGCTATTGCACTTTAATGTGTAGCCTACAACAGTTAAACAATGTATTTAAATAAAAACAACTTTTTAAAAGTGCAGGCAGTCACATAAGTACAATATGTGGAAAAAAAAAAAAAACAAGCTTTTAAATCACAATAAGTGCTGGAAAATCAGTGTTTAGGCGGAAAACAGTTAAGTACAGCAAGAAAATACAGAAAACTGATACTCAATCACTCCAAAGTCCCTCTTTTAAGCTAGAAGGCTTATATCAGTTTAAGGCTTTCTGGTGCTTTCCAGTAGGTTAGTTACAGGAAAGATGGGAAACAAGTGCAGATGTGGTCTTTTAAACCAGAAAGTTGAAAGAGATGGACAACTTCCCGAATGGTCAGTAAACTACAATTCCTGGACCAAGAACCACTCCTCTTGTGGTAGACAGGCTACCTAGTACTTACCACTTCCACTGATAAGCTAGAAGGCTGCACTCCAACACAAGGGCTTGGGGGACTCAGAAGCTTACAAACAGTCCTGGATACAGCAAATCTGTACCTGGACTAGACTATTTACGAGAAAGGTGGGGATCAAGGACAAACACGGGCTTTAAAACCAGAAAGTTGAGAGAGATGGGGAAAAAAAACTGCCCAAACTGCCAAAAATCTACAATTTCTGGGCCAGAACCACTCCTCTTGTGGAAGATAGGCTACCTAGTGCTTACCACTCCCACTGATAAGCTAGAAGGCTTCCCTCCAACACAGAAAGGCTTGCGGGGCTCAGAAGCTTACCAATAGTCCTGGATACAGCAACTCTGTATCTGGACTAGGCTAGTAACAGGAAAGGTGGGAAACAAGCGCAAGTGTGGCTTTTAAACCAGAAAGTTGAAAGAGATGGGAAAAACTGCCCAAACAGCCAGTAGCTACAATTTCTGTGCCAGGAACCACTCCTCTTGTGGTAGATAGGCTACCTATTGCTTACCACTCCCACTGATAAGCTAGAAGATTTCCCTTCAACACAGAAAGGCTTGGGGGGCTCAGAAGCTTACAAAGAGTCATGGATAGAGCAAATCTGTACCTGGACTTGACTAGTTACAGAAAAGGTGGAGAACAAGCGCAAACGCAGGCTTTTAAGCCAGCAAGTTGAAAGAGATGGAAAACTGCCTAAACGGCCAATAAACTACAATTTATGGGCCAAACCCACTCTTCCCATGGTAGATAGGCTACCTGATGCTTACCGCTTACCACTCCCACTAATAAGCTAGAAGGCTTCCCTCCAACACAGAAAGGCTTGGGGGGGCTCAGAAGCTTACAAAGAGTCCTGGATACAGCAAGTCTGTACATGGACTAGACTAGTAATGGGAAAGGCAGAAAACGAGCACAAACACAGGCTTTTGAATCAGAACGTTGAAAGAGATGGAAGAGCTTCCCAAACGGCCAATAAACTATAATTTCTGGGCCAGAATCCTCTCCTCCTGTGGTAGATAGTCTACCTAATGCTTACCACTCCCACTGATAAGCAAGAAGGCTTCCCTCGAACACAGAAAGGCTTGGGGGCCTCAGGAGCTTACAAACAGTCCTGGATACAGCAAGTCTGCATCTGGACTAGATAAGTTACAGGAAAGGCAGGAAATAAGCTAGGAATTTTTTTTTTCTCACAGAAAAGCAGCTAAAACAGCAGTAAATACAATTCAAATGCAGTGCAGGCTAGCACACGTATATCAATATTATGGCAAATACAGTTTAATTAAATTAACAAATGACTAAAAAACAAGTGCAGAAGGCATTAAATTAGAAAGCTACTAACAAGCAGTAATAAGTGCAGAGTAAGAACAACTGAACAGATAGCCCACAGAACAGCAACTAAGACAGTTATAGTAAGAGCAATAAGCAGTAATATCCCTAAATCTCAATTTTTACGTATTCGCAGAATTTGCTCTTCTGATCAAACATTTGAATCTCATCAAAGGGACTTAATTAGTAGGTTTTGGGACTGTGGATACAATAACAACCAAATTATCAAAAGCTATTGGGCATCTAGTCAGGATAGGTCCTCACTACTAAAATATCAACAAAGAAATCAGGTGACAAATAATAAGGCTATTAGGTGTATCACCAGTTGTGGTCATAATACATGTGATTTCATTGATTTAATACAGAGACATTGGGACATTCTGGTTTCAGATTACAAGATGTGTAATTATTATGATACCTAGGTGCCTCTTTACATTTCGTAGGGGCAAACGTTGGGCGTTTTTTTAATCACTATAAACCTAAAAACAAAAATGAAATCCATGATAGGCATTCATATCAATGTATGATTGATGAGGGAATACTGGTGTGTTGTGTTCCTTGTGGTCACTGCTCTTTTTGTAAGTATATAGTAAAATTGAAACAGGTTACTAGCAAAAATACACCAAAAGTTAATCTATACATTGACAAATTGTAGTACAGATTGGGTTATTTATTTAGCCATGTGTACCTGCTCTGCCTTCTGTGTGGGACAAACTTATCGTCCCTTAAAATGCAAATCTCAGAACATTTAAGTGACATCAGAAATAAACAAATGTCCAGTGCCCTTTACAAACATTCTGTTAAACATCCCACTGCACAGTTTATGTGTTGTGGGGGAGAGGAGAAATAAGGTTGGTTGGCATAATATACTAAATCAAAAGGAAAATTATTGTATTAATACACTGGGTGGTTTATTCCCACCAGGTCTTTATGATAATTTGTAATTATCCAATCTTGATGAGAACTGGGAGGGACAGATGACTATGTAATGGTTGCTATCCATTTTGTATGCATTCACTGACGAAGGCTTTAATGCCGAAACTGGTTTGGATTGTTTTTTTGTTTTTTGCTGCATTTCTATTGAGTTTACAACTTGGACTGTTTTTGCATTAAAATTGAATTTGACTCCACTTTTGTAGTACTGGCCATCTTTTTGCTGGATTTTTGCAAACTCAGGGACACCAGAGAATCATAGCTAAAGTTATAAATGTTGTTCAAATGTCCTTCTATAGCACTGTTGCAGTACTCATAACTAAAGGGATCTCCTGCCAAGGGTAGCCCAACCTCCAGCCAGTATACCAAAGACTTAGTACTTATAGGCACCGTACATCACACATATACTACATATACTCCCCCAGCAAGGCATAGGGCATAAAGGTGACATATGGACACACACTCAGAACTTTTTTGCTGCCAGTCCAAACAACATCACTGAACATCAGTCTGAATGACTTTCTTCTGTTCTGGTTATGGAACTGTTTTTTTTTCACATAAGTGCCCTGTTGGGGTTTTTTCTTATCTTCCTTTTTCTCTAGTATTGGTTGGTTTCATGTCATTCAGAAATGGAAAATGTCAGTGTGGGAGGCAGATTACCCATAAAGACTGTCACGAACAGTGTCCCTTCTGTTAGGTGCTTCCTAAGATCATACGCAGTGTTCTGTCTGCCAAGCATTTGCCCCTAAGACCTTAGGTAGTCATCTCTCCTCTTTGTCTTTTTACCTTGAAAACCGTCTTAAGTTGTTGACTGAAGGTGCTTTGGCAGAGTCGTCCTATCCCAAGGGTCAGCTGTCTACCAAGAAAAAGGCCAAACAACTTAGGTCTGATACTGCGGCTGTTCAACCTCCCCCAGATGTGTCTCCTGAGACTTGTGAAAACCCAAAGAATCATCTGACTGTTGCTTTAGATTCCTCTGCCACAACTCTGTAGGAGGCCAGCATGGATCCAACTTCTCGGAGATCCTCGGAAGCTTCACAAACTTGTGCTCCAGACATTGAGGTGGGGAACCTTGGCATATTATATCCAATAGACCAATTAGGATTCTGCAGATTTAGTGAGGAAGGAAATCCCTACTATGCTTATTAAGTGTCGCCAAGATTCTGACACACTGAGGGTGTTTCATGCAGCGATCCTGCACAAAATTGCAGTTAAGGATCCCCAACAAGAATTGCAGGATTTCACTCAGAGTTTGTTAAATGCTTTAATGGCTTTAAAGCCATCTCAGGGGGTGCCTGTCCCACCCTGATCTTCCACTCCTCTTAAAAAGACCTTGGGAACTGGATTTCTCTGATGAGGATCAGGATTCCACTGAAGAGTTCTTCACTTACTCTTTTAAATCCTTTCCTCCTTGGACTGCGGTTCAGAGAAAGAAGATTCTGTTAGTTCAAATTCTCCTTTAGAGGAACTCTCTTTTGGGGACACTGTTACCTGTATGATTGTATTCTTTAAGTGGGTTTGCTCTCAAGTTTCTGATATCTAGAAGAGGCATTATGATCTCCTTCAGATGGAATTTCCCAAATCTTCTGCTGTTCCCCCTGTTCTGGCTGCCCTCCTGGTTACCTTCCTTTTCAGCAGCTTCTCTTCATCCAGCTCTCAAGAAACTTGACAGATTTTACAAGGTGCTTGATGAATGTAGATTTTTGTACAAATACTCTTCTGCTGATCCTTCTTTAGCATCCATCCCTTCTGACCAACCCTCCAAGCTATAGCCCTCTACCAAGCTGCTTCCTTCAGACAAGGATAGTGGAGCCATGGAGATGTTGAACAAGAAGGTTTGTACTTCTGTCACCTTATTTTTTAGGGTTGTTAACTACCAGACTCATTTGACCAGGTGTGTTTTGTCCCTCCTTTCTTAGGTAATTTCTGATCTTCCTGACTCTGAGCGGAAGGCTTCTGCCCTTTCCTTTTTGGGTTCCATCTCTCAAGTTGCCTGCCATTCTATAAAGTCCAGTTCTGATGCAGATGATGCTTTCTCCAGGGCTGCTGCATCTGGTTCTCTTATGAGGTGTTACTCATGGCTTCATCTTCAGGCTCTACGTGATGACATTAAGGCCAAATTGTTGGTTCCTCCTTCAAACAATAAAAATCTTGTTGGTGCTGCTGCTGAACTTTTTAAGTCTCTTCAGGATAAGGGCAAGGCCTTGCAGGAGCTGAAATGTATTTTTGTTTCTCCTATTCCAGAGTTTCAAAGAAATTACCCTTCTAAATCTGCTTTTGTTCGCAGGCAGTCTGCTTCACTGTCCAAAGGCAAAAATGGTTCTAGACATTTGCTTCCTGCTAAGTCTGCTCAACCACCTACATGCCAAAAATCTACCTTTCAGAACAAGCTGAGTTCTGTTTGACAGTGTGCTTCCCCTTTCCCTCTGCCAGGTCCCTTTATCCCTCTGTCTTTCCCCTCTCCCTTCCAAACTGGTTAAGAATCACAACAGACTCTTGGGTTCTATCTGTTATCTGACAGGGGTATTTCATGGTTTGGAAACCCTTCCTCTATTTCGGGCATCTGTCAACCTCCTTGGGAATAGCTTCCTTCTTCCCCAGAGGTGCATCATTCTCTTTTTTTTGTCCAAGGCACCATTCAAGCCATACCCTTGGCCCAGGTAGGTAGTATTTTTTATTACAGAATGTTTCTGATTCCCAGGAAGGAAGACACTTGGAAGGCCAATTCTGAACCTTTCCCATCTCAGTACATTTCTCAAGATTCTTTCCTTTTGGATGTTATCTCTTCAAACATTATTTCCTCTTCTTCTTCCTGGGCCTTTCTGGTCTCTCTGGATCTCAAGGGTGCCTACCTTCATATCCCCATCCATCCCCTTTTCTCTGTTTCCTTCTTGTGTTTTCAGTTCTGTGCTTTGGCCTTCGACCTGTCTACTGCCCCAAGGGTATTCACCAAATGCCTCACTCCTGTCATTGCCTTTTGCAGGGTGAGAGGAGTTCAGATATTTCCTTATCTGGATGATCTACTTCAAGATCTTCAGATTACTATTTCCCTTTTGCAGAGTCTGGGTTTCACCATAAACTTTTCAAAAAAACAGCTTTGACCCCTTTTCAGGACCATTTTCCTTGGTTGCAGGATCCAGATCCCATGCTTGCTGTTGCCATGCTCCATATATAGGTTCATAGGAAGGTGCTAGGCTAATGGCCCTAGGGCTTTTACAAGCTTAGCCATGTTATACCCTTGTTCCCTAATTGACCTTGGTTAGATGGTCATTATTCACAGAGTGAGAGTATGATCATCACTGACTGCCCCTGTCCATGAGAGACATAGATGCTACCCTTGAAGTGAATTTATGGTGTCCCATCCAATTGTCTAGATTGTGCTTCATTAAGGTTATTGAGGAGCTCTGCTTCATGTGAATTGTGAGTTTATTCCCGAGGAGCAGCAATTTGTGGGAGATAGATCTGTCTCTCCAGAATGTTCTGTTAATGTCACAGCCTCACAGGCTAGATTGAGATCCCTGGAGCAAGTGACACTTGTCCCATTTGATTTGCAGATGTGCAGCATTTCCATTAGGGCAGGGTTAGAGACTGCTGTGTAGGCCAGGCACAAGTCACCTTTCAGCTGCCTGTAGGATACAGTATAGTGATAGGGCGTTCAGTCTTTCCATGTAGATTATGTTTTGGAGGCCCTGAATTTTCTTGGTGAGAAACCCCTGTGGTCTCTCCAGCTGCTGCAGGTGTCTGGTGAGGTACATGCAAAAGGGAGCATTGTACTCTTATCTGTGGTCTGATGAGAGTTGAATACAGAGGTGTTATACCATCCTTAGTCTTGGCTGTGATGCCCTTACTTATGAGATGTGCGATGTAGAAGGTTTTACTTACCACTGTAGACACATGGTGATGAAGTTTAGATTGCATGTATTAACCTGTGTTCCCAGATCTCGCACTACTGTTTGAGCTTAGGGGAGTGCTGTCAGTACTGTAATTTGCAGGGACTTCCGCTTTGCCAAAGGGGATAATAATGCACTTTTTGTGTTTAGTTTTAGACCTTGGCTTTGGCACCAATCATTTGTCTGTATTAGCCCCCTTTGTAATATTTTAACATTGTTTGAGACTTGATTGCGCCCAGTTTGCAATCATCAGCAACCTTGGTAAGTCACAGGCCATCTACTTTCACCTGGACTTCCAAGAAATGGATTCCAAACAGTACAGGCTCCAACACAGATCCTTGTGGTATGTGGAATCCCCAACTTTGACAGTATGCATTCTGTCAGTGAGCCAGTTTGCTACAGTGGTATCGCAAAAGTCAGTGTGACTTCAGCATTGCCACCCCACCCCGACTTCTAGTCCCTTCCTCCCTTGTCTTAAGTTCTAGCTTCAGTGGTAGATTCATCAACTTTCTGTCAAACCAGGATGTCCTTTCCAAGCTCCTCGATAGCTCTTTATGCTCACCTCAGGCAGGGGATGGGGCACTTCCTTTGGCTGTCTCGAGGTTTAGGGTCTCTGACCTCTGCACCAGAGGTCAGACCACTTCACTATAAAGGAGATGATGGCCCTGGTTCTAGCTCTTCAAGCTTTTCATTCTCTTTTTTGTCCTGGGCCCCTCAAAATTTTCACAGACAATACTATAGTGATGTGGTTTGCCAAAAAGCAAGGGGGTACAATGTCCTATCTTCTTTGCAGACTAGCTATTCAGGTCTGGGATTTAGCTGTCAGTATCAAGTCAGTCTTCAGGCAGTTTACATTCCCTTGGAGCACAATCTAGTGGCTGACTCTTTGAGCTGGCCTAGTACACAAGCTCACAAATGAATGCTTCACTGTGTTGTGTTCCTGGACATTGTCCACCAGTGGGGTATTCCTCAGGTATATCTTTTTGCCTCCCCTCTGAATCCACAACTTCCTCTTTTATGTTCCAGATTCCCAAGTCCTCTGACTTGGAAAGTGGATGCCCTGTCTTTTCCTTGGAAGAGGATGTTTCTGTATGCCTTTCTTTCCATTCCTCTGCTTCCAAGAGTCGTGAACAAGATCAGGTAGGACTCTCCCAAAAATACAGCTAGTGACTCCCTTTTGACCCAGACAGCATTTGTTTTCTCTTCTTTCTGACGTGACCAGCAGTAGTCAACACAAGTTACCTCACAGGGAGGATCTTCCTTACCCAAAACAAGGGGGTCTCCTGTCCATCCTCACTTGTCCACTCTTCAACTGACGCAGTGGGTGACAAGGTTTTGATTCCATTTAGGCACCTCTTTTCTGAAGATGTCCTTCAGGTCTTGCAGGAGGCCAAAAAGCCCATTAACAATAAATCATATTTATCCAAATGGAAAAGTTTTTCTGTCTGGTGCTTTTCTTGCAACCAAGATCCCCTAGTGGCAGAGTCTCCTCTGGTTCTTTCTTATGTGTGTGATCTGATGCATGCTGGGTTGTCATATTCTTTAGTTAAAGCTCACCTGTCAGTAATTTCTGCTTATCTGCCCTTGACTTTTCCTTCTCTAGCCCCTCTGTATTTGAGGCTAAGCAATTTCTTAAAGGCATTCTTCATGTCAGGCCTCCCAGGAAAACACTTTCACCTTCCTGGGACCTCAGTTTTGTTCTTCAAAATTTGACTCGGGCTCCTTTTGAGCCTGCTGCATCAGCTTCCTTACACCATTGAAACTAGTAAAAAAAAAAACAAAACAGGTACGACAACACACAAGTGCTTTTATTGGTAAAGCAACGGAACAGCAAACAAAAAGTCTAAGCGCTTTCACCCATCCAACTCATTGGGCATCCTCAGAGTAAGAAATGTAAAGAACAGTTCAAACTCTTATACAATAACTCATATACACACCCCTTAGGCTAAAACCAATAAAACAGACTAAATTAATTAATATTAATGTAAAAATTAAAAAGTTGATTATTAAGTTTATAAATACAAAACGATTTATAGAAAAAACACACAATAATAAACAAAAAACAGAAGTTAATGAAATAAATAGATAATCAACTAACCATATATATATGTATATATATATAAAAATTTCTCTGTCCCTTCAATTGCTTGTAATGCAATACCTTACTGTTTTGAAAATGGACTTAAGCAACATTCGTTTTAAATAACTTACTTATAAAATAGCCTTAATTGCAAAAAGTATTGTTGCTAGTCGATTATGTTAAAATCCTGTTAAAAACCATAAAAAAAGTTTTTTTTACCTATATATATGTGCGTGTATGTATACATTATGAATTATATGGTTCAGCTAACAAATGGTTCAAAAAACAAAAAAACAAAGTATTGATATTTATATACAATAAGACCTATACTTCAAAATACTAGAAAGTGATGTATGTTCATTTATGCCTGGGGACCTAGATGCATCAAGTCTAAGTTGCCATAGGCACTCCTTGACTTCCAGTAATGTCTTAGCATCCCCACCTTTTTCATTGTAAGGAATCCTATCAATAACAAAAAATAAAAACTTTTTAAAATTAATACAACATTGACTATGCGTAAAAAGGGCATTAGTAGTTTTTTTATTTCTTATGTCCCTTATATGTTCTAATATCCTAAGTCTTAATTTTCTAATGGTTTTTACCTTCATAAAAAGTAGGACAACTAAGACATGTAGCAAGATATATCACCATTTTGGTGTTGCAGTTGCAAAAACCTGGACATCTAATGGTTTTGCTAAAGTTGTGTACTGCAACATATGGCCCGTTGTTAATATATTTACAAATACTACAAGACCCACATTTACTCATCCTGGAATTCTTGTATAAGTCTTGGTTGACAACTGTCTCGATTAATTCCTTTAAATTTTTACCTCTGCTATAGGAAAAGACTGGTGTAGTCCCTACCACGGATGTAATGTCATTAGTAAGGACACTTTGCCAGGTGTCGTAAACAATGTTCTTAATGCCCCCACTAATCTCATTGTACGGTAAAACCATCACACGCCTCATGTTGTTAAATTCAAAACTCTCATAGGTGTTGCTAACAAAAATAACATTATTTGATGTATCCTTTACCAAACCACCTTTTAAAATTGGTTTGTAAACCGTGTTTCTTTTCTCCAACACCTCTAACTTGATGTTAGATAATATTTCATAGGGATACCCTCTCTCAATCAACATATCTATTAATTTAGAGATTTCAAATTCATAAAGGTTGTCATCACTGATAAGTCCTTTTTTAATCCACCATTTACCTTGTCCTTAAGTAATAAGATGTCTAAAATGTCACATTGGTCAACATGTATCTTGTGTGTAAATTTCAAAAAAGGGGTGATGGTACCCAAATAATTTATAAATTCTTGGATTTCTTCCACTGACCCCTTCCAAAAAATTAGAATGTCATCCAAATACCGCAGATATAAAGCGACTTTCTGCATGTGTTCCAAAGTGAACACACAGTCTCCCAATCAACCAACACCAAATTGGCAAATTGTGTGTTGTCGTACCTGTTTTTTTTTTTTTTTTTACTAGCTTATATCGTTGCGATCTAAGTGGTGTCCTTACACCATTGAACTTGGAAGACTGTGTTTCTTTTGGTCCTCACTTCATCTAAGAGAGTGTCTGAGCTTCAGGCTGTCATGGCTGTTCCTGCTTTTTTAGTTTTTCAGAGTGTCTCTTTGTACTAATCCTTCGTTTATGCCCAAGGTGGTCAGTGAATTGTCCCGTAATCAGTCTATGCATCTTCTTTCCTCTTTTCCTTCTCCACAGTCCTCCAGTGTGAAAATTCTTCACACCTTGGATTTGCATAGACAGCTCAGATATTGGATAAAACTAAAGTTATTCACAAATCTGAGCAGCGTTTTGTTTCCTTTCATTACAGATCTTTGGGTTTGGCTGTTTCTAAGCAAACCATCTCTTTTTAGATTTCTAATGGCTTTTATTTTTATTCTTTTTTTAGTAAATATCTTTCCTTATCAATAAAGGCTCATTCTACTATGGTTGTTGCCTCCTCTTGTGCTTTTTTCAGGGGGATGAATATGAATTCCATCCTTGAAGCTGCTGCTTGAACATATGATCTTACGTTCATACCTTCATTGAACATTTACAAGTTGGATGTTATTTCCAGGGCTATCATGCATGGGTTTCTGCAGAGCTCTTCAGTGCTGTCCTCCTCCCAGGTTTCCTCTTGAACTTGTGTACTCTCCCTTCAGTTATGAATACTGCAAGAGTGATATGGAAGGACATAGTACAGTTGTGTAAAATCTTACCGTAACAGTGGATGTCCTCTTCACTGTTAGAGTATACACTCCTTCCCTTCTGCCCCCTCTGTTCTAGCCTGTTCTTTCTTGCCCTCCTGGCTGAGGGCTCCTGTTCCTTTTATCCTTCTAGATGCACATGTTCTTTCTTGTCCCTAGAGACATTGTGTTCCTCCTGGGGCTTTTTCTGATCTGAGTGTTTGCATCCATGCATCACCTTCATGCCCTAAGCCTTGCGTGGGGAGTGTATGTGTGATTTATGGCACCTGTAAGTACTTAAGGTTTTGGTATACTGGCCAGATGTTGGGCTATCCTTGGCAGGAGATCATTTCAGTTATCAATACTTCAGCAGTGACGAGGACATCTACTGTTATGGTAAGATTTTACACAAATGTACTTTTGTAGTGATCATACTGTTCATTTAGAATGTTGGTAGCTTGATATAATTTGCATCATCATACATTTTCTAAGGAATTAAGTCTTTGTAAAGTTTACCACCTTCTGCTTACTGTAGTAATCATTGTCTTGTTACAAAATCAGAAATTCAAGGAGGGACAGAATCATAATTTGAGCTAAAATTAGGACACCCCTGAAAATCAGGGACAGTTAAGAGGTATGATGTGGCTGATTTGAGTGCATCGTTGAGCCAGTGCAGTGCAACCAGGTCATTTGTACAGCAGGCATTGCTAGTCAACAACAGTTAATTAAGTTTTTGTGTACTTGAGTTATTTGATGTCCATCCTTTTTAAGTATTCTGATACAGCAGGATCCCTACTGAAATGTAAAGACTGCTTATAGCAAGCCCAAAAAATCACATAAAAAAGACTGAAAACACCGGAGAATAGTGAATGTTACAAATTGCTTTTCTCCTTTAATTTTTTTTTTTTTGGAAGAGGCAAGCCCCCTACACAACCCCGATGCAGATCAGGGCAAACCCGCAACATCCCCAAACATGTATACATACCTAATGTTTTTAGGAGAACTTTTCTGAATCTGCTCAATCTAAAGTTTGTTACAGGACCTCCTAGGACTCCAGAACAAGTAGGTTTACAGTTTGTCACCAGTGCCCTCATCGGTTCATAGGTGTGTACTAGGCTAATGGCCCTGGAGCCTTTACAAGCTTCGCCCAAAAAAATTGCCCAGGCACCATGCCACCCGATGTTAGTTCATGGTGCCCCTATCTAGTAGGGTAACTGGAATGATCCCTGAGAGTGAACTTTCTGTTACCCATCCATTCGTCAAGATGTCTGTTGAACAGGGCCACAAGGTGAGTAATAAAGTTGCACTAATTTTAATAAGTTCTTTGTGGGTTTGTTTAAGGTAATAATTAAAATAAGGGGTGGCAGTTGTGAGACCCATTTGGTTTTATATGGATCTTTGCTGTCAGATTAGGTTAACTCAGAAACTGATCCCATATTAAGTACTTTATTAATATTAATAGTACATTAAAGATGCAGTCTGTGAAACTATAATGCTATAAAAATAATAGCAGTAATATTGTTTTTACATCAGTGATTTTATGCATTACGTTTTTAAGAAAAGCTTTCAACTGACTTTTTGTCACGTGATCTCACTTTTTCTTATATTATTTGGCCTTTTAATTGTGTATGCTATTCTGATAAAGTCCTTTGTTTATGTACGAAATTGCTAAATCACTGAATGTGTTTGGTGACTACTGCATTGTGGATGGCTCTGTTTTTGTAGACTTTTTACTGGTTATTAGTTCTATTTTACATTGTTCACTGGTGTTTAGGATTGTTCTTTACTTAAATAAACCATTTCCAAGATTTCCTTACCTTAGAGAATAGGATGTGTTCCAGGGAGCAGCATTGTCAGACTTTGTACATGTAAGTCCACATTTTAAGTTACTTGGTCTAGCTATCCCAGACACATTAACGAGTCTCAAACTTTCAAATAGTAACGTAGTCCAATATAGAGATTTACACTTTGTGGTGTTCTGTACAACTGTTCTGCACTCAAAAGTGCATTCAGTAGCAGAATCAGTGCAGGATGATTTTTCCAGCCACATTTCCTCCATCTGTTTTAATTCTCTGCTGCTTTTTCTTGTTCAGCGAGCTTTCCGCCTTTCTGTTAGGAAAATGTGACTGCACTTTTTCCCTGATGTGACTTTCTGATGATATGTTGCATAGATCTTCGTTCTTTAATCTTTTTGCCACTACTGCATTGGCTGCTATCTCCTACTATCTGCTTTAATGATTTTCATTCAACACAACATGTATACCTGTAAAAATATATTCGAGCACACTGCTTTACTAGGTATTGAGATTGAATTTTCAGTTAAATATACAGTGCAAACCAATCTTTTATCTTTGGAAGTAAAGCTTCTTGTAACATACTGAATATTGACGTTAAACTTGTATTTGTGAATTTGACTCACAATGCTTGAGTTTATGAAAGAGTAGGGAGAACAAGGTTATTTCATACATCAGAGTTCAAATTGATCTAAGATTATGGTAGATGGGTTTCCTTAACCTTCTTTATCAGCTACATCTTGTGGTTCAGAAAAGAATCTGTTAGTGACAAAGATACAAGAGAGAAGAGACTGAAGATGAAGGGAAAAATGTGGATTGTTGCAGGTAGAACACAGAGAGAGAGCGCAAATGGTAAAACAAAAGCAGTTGATTATTTTTAATCATTTACAATGCAAACAGATTTATGAAGTAGTCATGAGCTATTTGCTCATTACAGAATCTAGCACATCTAATGCAAATGACAGCAGACGTTTGCTGTGGAATTTTACATGTTTTCATTAAAATATGTCCTAGTCCACAGATAGAAAACACTGGAACACATAGGTGATGTGGTACCTTTTCCGTTGCCTGCTTGATGTGATCGACACCAGACTTGCTGAAGCCTAGCATATCAACTACACTATCACATCATCCCTTCAAAAACCTGCTAGAAACCATAAGGAAAATAACCTGTGGAAGGAAGGGATACTGCTGCCCTACAGAGAAACGTTAAGTTAAGAGTTAAACTACTGTTTTATAACACGGTAGTATAATGAACATGGGTAAGATCACCTGCTTTAAACCATTGGGAGTACATTAGTATTTCATAATTCAGAGTGGATCTATTTTACTGTACTTGTAGAGGTTTTATAAGAGTGGAGCCGATAAACTAAGGAGATTAGTAGCTTTGGACAAAGAGTTTGTTAATCTGAGGGTAAGATTCCAAAAGATTTCCTCTCCAAGCAAGTCGTTTGGAATCAGGGCATGCTTACGCCGGAGTAAGTCATTTGCACTGAGAGAAAGTCTTTTGTGATTGGGCCCTGAAAGTCTGAGAAGCAGTATTGTAAGATCTCTGTTAGTCCAGTAAAAAATCTGTGTTCATTCCAATGGTTCTGCTTTATGTTTTTGCTTTCTGTTATTCTACTTACAGGATGTGTTTTAATGAAGGAAAACCTAGTTAATTTCCTTGACAATTTAGAAGACTGAGGATTAACAACCTACAGCTGATTTTTAAAATTTGGTTAAATGTTTGTGTCAGTGTCTGGATACCTTTCAATTGTTTGTCTAAGAAAAAAATGTATACACAGTTTAATATATTGTATAGTGTATGTGTGTATATGTATATATATATATATATATATATATATATATATATATATATATATATAGAAGCTGCGGTGGTACAACGGTAGCGTTGTTGCCTCACAGCAAGAGGTTCTCCTGTTCGATTCACGGCTGGAGTGCCTTCTGTGTGGAGTTTGCATGTCCTCCCTGCGGTCGAGTGGCCTCCGAAAGACATGTGTGAATGGACGTGACTTCGCTGAAGGTTGGGTGTCGGGCTGGCAACTCGGCACCATAAAAAAAAGAGAAAAAAAATCTTCTACCAATCATTAGCGGACTGAAGTTCTGCTGTGGCAACCCCTAACCAGGAAAAGCCGAAAAGACAAACATATATATATATATATATATATATATATATATATATATATGTGTGTGTGTGTGTGTGTGTATATATATATATATATATATATATATATATATATATATATATATATATATATATACATATACATACACATGTTGTCGGTCTTCTACTCAGTCTGTGGCAAGCATAGGCACAATTCCACTTTCTTGTTTGTATACCTTATGACATACTTAAAAGGACACTTAATTCAAATTTACATTTTTTTCTCTTCACATTGTGATTCCATTCTCTTTTATCAAATACTACGAGTGCTCCACTTTTAAGAAAACAGGATTTTAATAGTTTTCTCCCTTTTCGTGCCTTTACTTTTTTTTTCTCTACACATCATTTTGGCTTCTATGAATTCTTATATTATTTCGTTATGTTGTCAAATAATTTCTTACATTATGCAGATACTCATCAGCTGGAAAGACAATGACCTGGATTTTTTTATATATAGGATGTTTACTACCTCAGGAACTGCGGTGGTTTTGCTGCGGTAGTGTTGTCGCCTCACAGTAAGACGTCCTGTTCGATTCTCAGCTAAAGCGTCTTCTGTGTGGAGACATGCGTGAATGGGCGTACCTTCATTGAAGGTTGTGCATCAGGGCTGGAAACTCGGCACGTAAAAATCTACTGCCAGTCATTAGCGGACCGGAGTTTCGCTGTGGCGACCCCTAACCAGGAAAAGCCGAAAGATACAACTACTACTTCAGGAAAACATACTAATCTGACCAGTGGCCACTGATTCTAGATTCTTCTGAGTTTCATAAAACCATTCAGGATCTTGAAACTAGATAGACTTACCTAGCAGGCTGTCAAGTCTTCTCTTAAATGTGTGCTGTCAGTTTCAGTCGACTGTTTTCACGTTTCAGCTTCAGATTATGGAGAAGCAGTTCTTAAAACTGAGTGTCTGAGCAGAAGTGTAGCTAGTTTGGGCAAAGGGGTCAGCCATCTGGGAGTAAGGTGCTAGGGAGCAGATCAGTTGGTTAGGTAGTACAGTATCAGTATCACTGAATTGTATTGTAATACTGCATTAATGTTTTTTCTTTATTTTGTGGACAGGACTGAAGCACTTTATTCAGTTTCATGTGTGGTTGTGAGTATATATTGCAGCAAGATTTTTCACTACAGTCTTTTAAAATTTGAAGGCTTTTTCTTTCTCCTCCGAGCACAGAGGACCTGGTGCTACTAGGAAGAAGGGAGATGAGGAATGAAATATTGAAGGGAACAGACTTTTTTGCTCCACATCTTAAAGGTGAAGGGTACCAGACTGTGGAACAGCACTAGGGTCTAAATGAGACAGCCATGATTCTGGGAATGAAAAAAAGTAACCATATTAGCTACTCTTTCAAGTCTGACATTCAGATTTACTATAATGGTTATTTAGGAGATGGTCAGTAAAAAAGAAACTGAATTTACTGAACAAGATAAAGTGACACTTAGACTGAGACAGTGAAAAGAAGCAGGAAGTCACAGGTTTGTGTTTTAAATGATTGGAGGAAAGGACCATAGAAAATGTGCCTTTCTGATGTAATCTTTGTTTACATACCATATTGTAAGAACAAGAAGTCTTGTTTTAAAATAAAATAATGTCAACAAGGCAACCCGGCGATGTTGTAGAACTGTACCTTCCCGGGTGCACAGTAGTAAGTCCTGCCTAAACCCCACCCACCACCCCGTGATGTGATCGATTAACAAATTAATATTCATGTTGAGGTCTTCACCAGCTGGATGAATATTGATTGAGTATTTGGCATGTTAGCATGAGAGGGCACTACAATTACCTAAGCTAAAGAAACTGCACTGTAGCTCCAAGTAATATATATTTTTTTTTACGTATTTGCAGGGGGTAAGCCCCCATGCAAATTGAATATACCAACTCTGAGATCACACTACATTGAGGAAAAGTGTTCCACACTGTACTGTGATCTCCATTCAAAACTTTCAAAGTTTCAAAACTTCGACCGTATGGTCCCAACAATAAGAATTTCAGAGTTTTGATACTTCAGTCATTTGATAGGAATCCCTTACAACTTACATTGAACACTCACAAATTTATGTGGGTGATTGACAGATGTGTAAATCAACTGTATGCATGCTATCACTGTCAAATCTGTGTGGCAGTCAGTCATGCATTATTTGCATACGACATCACAGCCATTTGGCATGTCAGTCACACTAGGCATGCCCACTTCTGCACTGACTGACCAGGGGAGGTATTGTTCTAGAACAATGCCAGCAACCCTTATTAGACTGTTCTGAGGTACACCAAATTAGACAGTAATACTAATCACGTCATTTGATTTAGATTAGTACATTTCAACAGCATAATCTTAAAGAAAATAATTTTATTGCTTTTTGCATGTAGTTGCCATTTAAGGAAAAGTGCAGTAGTTTGCAGCAGATCATACATCCATAGCCAGACAGGTGTCCTTTAGGTCACCAGATTCTTTATAGCAGTGGTTCCCAAACTTTTATGGGCTGAGATCCACTTTTGAAAGTGGTAATTTTTCATGACCCACTACTCATGTTGGCATGTGTGCATGTGAAGCACTCATGGTCCTCATTAAAGTAGAAGACTCCGCCACCATAGAATGTTTTTTGTGGATTTAAAAGGGCTATGTAAATTATTGTCATACTTTAATTATTAAGAGTAGATCATGGTTGATTGGGGACCTCCCAAGAGCAACCCCTCCGGCAGCAGCCTCCTCCCTGGCCATACCAGTGTTCCATTACTTGGTGATTTCTCCCCAGTTAGCATGAACATTGTTCAAACCTATCAGTGTGCATACTGTTTTCTTATTTACTTCTACAGTGATTACAGATATTGAAATAAAATGCATAAGCACTGACAACCATTTGCTAAGCAAACAATACAGTCTCACAGTGAAAACAGACTTGGCACGACCAGCAGTAAACTTCTCTGCGATTGAAACTCACATTCATAGAAATAACAATAAAACCCACATTCAAATAAAATGCATCTGGCCAGTGGAGAATTAAGTTTACCTTTGAGCTGTTTTCAAACCGTAGATTCCTTGCACACATTTTTAGGACCATGCATACATGTATGTGCTCTTTGATTCATCTTCATGATTGTGTTAAATTATATTCCTTGTATAATACAACAAACTTATTAGAGTTTGATTTAAATTTGTAGTTCTGAAAATTTTTCCAGTAAGCAATGTCACAAAATGTATGTTCCAATAATGACAAAACTGCCCAATTTTAGAATGTTTTATCTGTAAAAGGCCACTCAAACTTCTGTCATTACAATCCACCAATATCAGTCAATAAGCACTATCTCTGCAGAAGTAAAATTCATCTGAATAATTCCACATTAAAGAGATTTGTAACTAATGAAGAGGCTGCTACTGGCAAACAAATTTACATTGCAGTGTTTCATCTACAAATTCAGTGCCTGCTCCACTTGAGGAATTAATTGCCTATGTTACATTAAAGAAAAGTTGGTAATATTGCAATAGGGAATGACTGAGAGACAAGTTCATAGTTACTAGTCATCTTATACAAAGGAAGACACATTCAGGAATGCAGAACCCCTATTCCCCCCTTAAAATGTACCAAATAATCAGCAACTAGGGCATATCTCTCAGCCTCTTAGTACAAGAAATCTGGACAAAGCCTAAAATAATGGGGCGGGGGGTGGGGGGGCAAAGGCCCCAAAATAGGGACAGATTATAAATATTGCTCTTATACACTTAGAAAGTTGCTAGAATAACCACATTTGTCTTGGCATGCATTTTCTGAAGGAAATGAAGTCTAAAACTCAAATGTGTGATATTAGTTATTTCAGTCGTCAGTGAGCTGCCAGAAAACCACAGATTTTAATCAGGAATAGGCCAAAAATATGAGGCAGAAATCTGGACTGTTGAGAGGTATGCATACCCGTCAACCTCTTAGTGCAATAAATCTGGACAAAGCCTAAAATAATGTGAATACAGTGGCCCAAAAATCGGGATAGATTTTAAATATTGCTCTTTTTAACTTAGAAAGTTGCTAGAATAACAGGATATGTGTTGGCATGCATTTTCTGAAGGGTATGATGTCTGAAACTCGTATATATATCATTATTTAGTGACTTCAGTCCTCTGTGATTTGCCACAAAACCATAAATTTTATGAGAAACAGACCAAAACTATGAGGCTAAATCCGGACATTTCAGAGGTATGTCTCACACACACAGAGACACACACACACACACACACACACACACACACCTTCTCTCTGCTGTCACACAGCAACACACACATACACACACCTACTCTCTGACACAGCAATACATACACATACACTCTATCTCTCATTCAAACAGAATGGCTAGTTTAAATTGCATACACATACTTTATCTTCCACACAGAAACAAACAGAACCGCTAGTTTAACTCATTCCCTTCAATGGAGGTCAGAAGGTTTACACTATAACTTCCAATGGGTCGAAGCCGAAGCCTTTTGACAGAATCAAATTATGTCCTCACATTTCAAACAAATGTTCATATCTCTGGAACCATAGGGGTTATGAAAGAAGTATAAATGACAAACTCTTCAGCACAAACTATTTTTATAGTGGTTGTATTCTTTAGGTTCTAGGTCATAAACAGAACTTTATAAGTCACAGTAAACTCAATAACAATTACATTTGTAACAATTTAATACTCAATCTCAGCAACCACTCAAGCTATACACATACTGTCAGCAGCATTTTGTCTAACTGAGAGCTTTCATATGAGACTGAAGAGTTTTGTCTGTTACTTGCTTTTTGAGACATGTAGAAAAATGTGAAAATTATATCTAAATATATAAAAACAACAGTTAATATCTATTTACCTGCACTAGACAGATGTCGAATGATAGTGCAGCTGAGACTGCCATTGTGTAAGCTTTAAGATGACACATTGTAAAACCTCGTACATAGCATGGTTTTGGAATTATTGATGCAAATATGAACAAGCAATATTTGAAACCAAGACGCGTCAGTAGGAGTTATCTGCAGATGCACTTGGAGTGAGATGTCACTCGGATGTAATGAGTTAAGTTATACACACATGCACACACCCACTTACCTTCTCTATAAACGGAATGGCTAGTTTAAATTTCTTGTGCAAGTGCAGAATGGGTTTACATCCGCATTGGAATGTGTGCGTATGATGCATACACGGTCCACCTTGAAGGAGAAGATGCCACCACTGCGGTGTTAAGAAGTATTTTTTGTTTGTTTGTTTTGTTTTTTTTTATGTTGAAGCCTTCTGGCCAGAAGTGACCCACCCAAAATCAGCTTGTGACCCACACTCTGGGAACCTATGCTCTAAAGCACTAACATCTTTTGATGGCATGTCTTTCAGGAGGGAAAATCTGAATGAGTACATCAGTGATAGTATCATACTATTCACTGGGTCACTCCATAACGTCAGGAGGCATGAATTTTGATTTTCTAGCTTCTGTGTGTTCAGAACACCTTTCCAGCCTTGTCAGAATTTCCCCGAGTTTTCTCATGGTTTGCTTGTTGTTAGTTTCCATGTGTGCAAGATAATTTCTTTATTCAAAAATCAGTACTATGCCCAACTCTGTGGCATAGAAAGATGAAGTCCTGACAGTGACCCAGATCTTAATGTCAGTGAAGAGATACCGAGGCCTAATACTTGACCCTGCCTTTTACACACACTCAGATTTTATAACTAATAAAGTTGTTGCTCAAGTAAAACTGTGTTACATCAGGTATCTTCTTTCACCCAATGCTCACAGGGCCATTGCCAAAAATATTTTAATAGCCAGACTGGAATATGGCCTTCCTTTTCTCACTATACATTCAGCCCACAGTATTCACAGAATACAGACTGCTGAGAATAAAATATGCAGATTAATTCTATTGTCAGACCCTTAGATGGATCATTGCAATTTGCTAAAAAATGCCAGTTGGCTTTCAGCACCTCTTAAAGTTACTTTTCTTCTAAGTAAAATTGTCTCCCTCCCATATCGTTTTGCACTGTATTCATTCATATTCACACCCTTCCCTAACAACAGCTATCAGTTCTGCTACCTTTTCCCAGATAAAACTTTACTACTTCCTATTTTATACTCTAGCCTTTTAAACCCCTGTATTCTTTACATTCCAGCAAAGATACTAGGACAACCTAACTCTCATCCTTCATGGAAAATACTTCTTTCCTACTCTCTCCATCAGCTTTCAGATTAAACCAACACTAAATATACTTCTGCCTTGCCACAACCTTTCCTTCTTGATCCCAACTTCCTCACTGCCTGCCAACTATAACATACAGATCCCTTTACTTAATCATGCTGCTTCTCAGTTTATCCTGTATTCTTCTCCTTCTACTGGATCATCTCTTATTCTACCATGACTCTGTAATAGCTCTCAACATATCCAACTCTGTCCCAACAAGATTGTTCATACTTCCTCCCTACACTCTCCGCACGTAGTGCCAAACCTGTGTAATGATGCTGCTCATCATACTCCTAATATAGACTTAACTCCATTTCAACTCAAATGAAAACAGAGTTAAGTGGAAAAATGCTCCCCCAAAAAAAACAACTAACAATAATTCTGCAATATTCTAAAATCGTTCATCCTAATCCTGGCTCCTTCTGCCACAATGAACATCAAGACAGTTCTCTTCCACACACTAATCTAACCCTACAATGCTCAACTCCAACCCCAGTAACCTAACGTTTACTGCCATAAATGTGAGAAGTATAAGAAATAAAACTGCTGAACTACATACCTGGATTACCCAACATAAGCCTGTCATTCTCACTGTAACTGAAACCTGTCTTAAACCCAGCATACATAAATCTGAAATTACACCTCCTTTCTATAATATCATCTATAGTGACTGTACAAAGAGGAAAAGTGGTGATATTGCTTTAATATTTCCCAACAACTACCGCATTTTCACATAGAACAAACCAATACCAAAATTCAATTCAGCAGAGCTTCTTATTCCTTTCTTGAAATTAAACAATTATAAATAAATGTATATTACTATTCTTTATATCCCTCCTGTCGACAATGCAGCTATACTGGAATATTTCCTACATTGGATATCCATAATAATTCCAAAAGAAATAATACTACTAGGTAATGTCAACGTCAGTTGGTTGGACATAAACTCTTAACTCCTCTATATCTAGAGTAAACTTATTTGGTTTCACACAACTAATTAATAGCCCACACATTATAGCAAGGCATCAAATTCCCGATTAGACTAGATCCTAGTATCAGACCCTTGCAAATGCAACACCTCAGGTGCAATGTTTGACTGTCTCAATGATTATCACCCAATCTATACAACAAGACATCTCACACATCCACTTTAACAGCATGTTTACAAAACATGCTACCTTTCCAAGTTTAACCCAGAAATGTTCTTTGCTTCCATATCATTTGTTAACTGAAACTTCCTAAAAATCCTCCCATTAGATTATGCTATAAATAAATTCAGTACAACTTTCCTGAATATCCTAAATAGCCTTGCACCTTCTAGAAGGAAGTGACTAAAAGCAAGTAATGCAGTTTGGCTATCCAAAAAGAGTGAGTAGAATGATAATACAGAATCGACAAAAAGCATGGAAAGAATGGCAAAAGTATAAAACACCACAATGTCTTGAAAACTTCATAATGCTTCATAATCATACTAAAACACAAATTAATGAAAACAAAAAACTGTACTGTAATAACTTTCAGAATAATAGTAAAGACAACCCTAAAAAATTCTGGACAGCCATTAAAGAAATCTTATATCCCAGCCATAAATTCAACCCTAACCCCTCTCACAATAACTCAATCACTGAAAACAGCATTACAATTCAACTCTTATCTCATAGATAGTATAGCATCTCTAACCAGTTTTTCTCCAACATCTAAACCTGACCCTGCCTGGCAGTTAAGTGTATGTTATTTATTTATTTATTTACATTTGTTGACTGGGAATGTCTGACTGGACGCAGGTCCATTTTCAGCGGAGGCCCGGGGAGAAAAGCTCCACAAATTATAATATTACAGACATAGTTATAGATTAAGAATCCTAGCAATTAAAATATTACAAACATAGTTATAGATGAAGAACATATTACATTCAGTAGATAACTAGCATCTGTTCTATCCACAAAGTCATAGCAGATATTAACAACTATTACAATAAGAAGTTACTGCCATATAATAAGTAGATAGGCATGGAAGTATCAGAGCTTGCTGTAATCAAAGGTAGTTTGTGGGGTGAAAGAGAGGTAGAGGGTAGATGGAGTGGGAGAAGTTAGAGGGGAGAGTTACAAGGGCATAGCCAGCATGTTTTTAGGTGCGCTTTAAGTAATGCTTGAAGTGGGTGCATGATGGTAGAGAGGTTATTGTGAGGGGGGAGGTGTTCCATAATTTGACTATAGCACTGGAGAATACTGCTTCTCCAGCAGTGTTATTGGCTCTAG
Organism: Protopterus annectens; assembly: GCF_019279795.1. NCBI lineage: Eukaryota > Metazoa > Chordata > Ceratodontiformes > Protopteridae > Protopterus > Protopterus annectens. The sequence continues at coordinate 1,368,908,144 of NC_056745.1, forward strand.
TAACCTGTAATTGATTTTTGTTGCTGGATCGTAGTGGTCTAGTGGTGAGATAGGGTTGGAGTAGATACTAGAGGGATGGGACCTTTAGAGGATGGTTAACTAGTTTGTGGGCGAGTGTGAGTTGATACCATTGAAGGAGGTGAGGAAGTTCTAGCCAGCCTAGTTCAGTAAGTGAGAGACAGTGGTGACTGTGGTAGGATGCCCCGGTGGCGAATTTGGCGATTTTGTTGTAGCAGGTCTCGAGTTTTAGATAGCATTGCCTTAGATTGGTATATATTGGAGAGGCATAAATTAGGGTGGAGGTAAGGTGCGCATTTGCAACTGAAATCCTAGCTGCTTTGGTGAGGAGTTGTTTATTTCTGTATAAGGCTCCTAGTTTTTGGTGGACTTTGTTTATGGTCATGGATATGTGAATGTAAAATTTGAGATCGTTGTCTATTTCAACTCCTAGCAATTTGGTGATATCTGTTGGGTGGATAGTGGTGTTGTCTTTTGCTGTGATGTTAAAGTGAGAGTTGTTTTGAGTATGTTTGGTGGGTTCGAAGATGAGGAGTTCAGGTTTGTTTGGGTTGAGTATTAACTGGGCATCGGATAGCCAAGTTTCAACAGAGGAAAAGGCATGCTGTGTGACCTTTTGCAGTTCGGGTAGGGACTGGGTGAAGCAGATGATGGTTGAGTCATATGCCATGTTTGGTGGCAGAGGCTAGATTATAGGTGAAAATAGAGAAGAGTAGGGGTCCAAGGATGGATACTTGGGGAACACCAACAGAGACAGGTAGTTGGGGAGATATGTCATTTTGCCATACAACAGATTGCTGGTGGTCAGACAGATAACTTTGAAACCAATTGGTGACTGATTGAGAAAAGGATAGGTTATTGAGTACACAGAGGAGTTGTTTGTGCGGGACCATGTCAAATGCTTTAGATAGGTCTAGGAAAGTAGCAGAGGAGAGATGGCCATTGTTTTTATGGTGAAGGATAGTGTTAGTAAAAGAGAGTAAGGCAGTGGTGGTGCTATATATACTTACAAATATTTCAAGCGCAGGCATTAATGCTTTTTAGACTGCCATTAAACCAAAATACTTGTTCCCATAATAAGTATCCAGGCTGTTCTTGAAAATATCTAAACTTGTACTTTCTTTAATGGAATTTGGTAGTCTGTTTCATGCATCAGCTAGTGTCTCAAAGAACCAGTTGGTACACTTCTCATCCCTATAGAATCTTCTGCATAGGTTGTCTAATGATGCCCTACTACTTTTTGATAACCACAAACATTCCCAGAGGCAGTTGTCTCTAAATGCCTTATATGCCCGAATAAGATCTCCTCTTAAATATCTATAAGATAGTCTGTATAGGTTCAGATATTTTAGTCTTTTGTAATAACTTAGATTTTCACATCCATGGATGCCCTTGGTATATTTCCTCTGTACTCTTTCCAGTTTACTCATGCTTGTTTTCTTATAAGGTTTTCATATTGTTATTCCATACTCAAGTTTGGGTCTAATGTAATTAACAAACAATGACTTCATCACTTCTGATTTCTTAGACTTCATACATCTTTTTGTACAATCTATAGTTTTATAACTATCATTAACCAATTGGTTGATATGATTAGGAAAAACTCAAAGCTGGACCTACCAATATACACAGATTCTTAAATGAATCTACAGTTTCAATCACATGTGCTGTGTTAAATATTCACCTTTCAATTTATATCTCCCAAATCGCATATGCTTAACTTTTGATGTATTTGTCAGCATATTATTCTCCTGTGTTCAGATGGTCAATTTAGTCAAGTTCTTTTGCAGGCATGCCCTGTATGTAACACATGTAACCAGTTTACCTAGTTTCAAGTCATCTGAATATAGAAATGTATAACACCTCAGATGAAAAAATTAGGTCTGAAAGATACAATCTAAACAAGTAGGGGTCTAAAACAGAGCCCTGAATGACACCCTGACTGTAACCAAGAATTTCATTTGTCCAATTGTTGCATGATACTTGCCATGACCTATTTGTATATGCAGCTGTCCATCTTATCAAGAGTATGTTGATACCTAGCTGTTCTAATTTATTGATCAGTGTTTCGTGTATGACCCTGTCAAATGCTGAAGTTAAATCCATATAAATTTTATCACAACACAATTTTTCATGCATAGCTGTTGTTATATTGTTACAGAACATCATGTTACAGGTGGTAATAGATCTGTTTTCAATATATGCATGCTGATATATGGTTTCAAATCCCAACCTATTCAATTCTGACAGTAACTTGTCCAATGTTACCTTTTCCAATATTTTTCCACAGCATTAAAGTAGACTTAAGGGTCTATATGATTTTGAGTATATCCTACTCCCCTTTACTTTAAAGACAAGTTTAATAAGCACGTCTCCAATCTTGAGGAATCTCCCCATATTTGTATGACCCAGTAAATAATAGATATAATGGTACTGTAAGTTCTAGCTGAAGTGTTCTCAGGTCATTATTACTAATTCCGTCTCCTGTGCTTTGTTTGTTTCCAGTTTGTGCAGTTCTTTTTCAATATAATCTAATTTGATTCCAGTATCTGAGATTACCTGAATGCCACTGGGACAAGTTGTCACCCCCTTTGTGAAGCCAAACTGTTTTGCATAAGATTTTGTATAAATATCTGTAATATGTTGTGTTTGAGAATAAATTTTAGAATCTACACAGTTTATCAAATTTGTATGTCTTTACTCCTTACACATCATATGTATCTTTTAAAAAGGTTTCCTATTGTTTTCAATATCTTTATATAAATTTTCTTCAAATTTTTCTTGATCTTGTCTCTCATTATGCTTAATTTGTTTACCCAGCTTGTTTATTTCAGTTTTCAAAATTGTAGTTTAACACCTCTTCCATTCCTTATATTTTTTGTCTCACACCTTAATCGGGTATCTTGTTTTTATGGAAATATATCTCCCGGATGTTGTAAATCTAGATCCAGATGTTCAACATTTTTGATTTTTTGCACTCAATTTCTCTTTCAAAACTTTCCATATTCCATCTGCAGTTTTTCCACTGAGCACATCATTCCAGTTAGTTTTACATAGTGACTGTTTTACTTCCATATAATCTGTAATTAATCTTCTGTGCATTGGTTTAGATTTCAGTTTTTACAGAATTATCTAGCAACAAATTGACCTTTATAACCCCATGATCACTGCATATCAACAGTGGTAAAACTTGACATTAAGCAACAGTAATTTCTTTAGGGACACAAACAATGGTCTAGTGTGTTCTGTTCCCTGGTAGTTTTTATTTTTTACAATCTGAAGCAGTTGTTGTTCCTGAACATACATTGTGAATAATTTCCTTACTAATATTGTTGAATCAATATTATTCCAGTCTGTTTCTGTTAAGTTTAAGTCCCCAGCTAATATTATTCTGCTGTTCGGTGTTTCATGCAAGAAATGTATGAATTTCTCTAGGTCATCAGCACTTGACTTTGGTAGTCGATACACTTCAACAATTGTTATATGTTCCAGGGCTGTCTTTATTTTCACAGTTGCACAATCTATAGTATTGGTGTTATCACTGAACATGTAATAATCGCAGGTCTCATAATTGTCTTTAATCCCTATCATAACACCTCCACCTGATTTTTTGTCAGAATGTCTGTTGCAATAAAAATGTTTATACCCTGGCAGAACTGGTTTCCAGTCATTGTTCTTTAACCATGTTTCACAAACAGTAACATCAATCTTGTTGGAACATAGCAAATTTTCCAATAAAAACTTTATTATTAATGCTTCTAGTATTAACAACCATAAGAAATGCATCAAATATTGTTATCTGTGAACTGTTACATTTTCGACATAGCAAAAATCCTGCCTAGTGTTTGTCAAATATTGCAAAATGTGTGCTGCAAAAATGATCTTCCCTGGTCTTGACAAATGCTTGCCATCCTGTCTGAACACATGTGAGCCCCAAACTAGACTTGGATGGTCTACACATTTCCGTTTTTTAAAATAGGTCATTTTTTTCATGTAGGTATTTATGCAAAAAAATCTTTTCATTCACGATGACCTGACTATCCTTTCTATATGTAATTTGTGAAAAATAAGTCCTAACACCAGTACAAGCTATACTATCTAAGAGGATGGTAAGTTCCCTACTAAAGTCAGAGTCCTTGTGGATGAGACCATTTGTACTGACATGAATAATAGATCCATACTTCCTTACATTAAGGTGTTCCAAGTCTTGTCTCACGTCTTCTATTTTTACTCCTGGCAAGCACAACACTATTCAAGGCTCATTATCTTCTTTGCAAATGTAAGCATCAGTTCCACTATCACCACATCCACTTTCACCTTCAAACCTCTGCATACATCCTATATAAAAATACTATTAAATTCAAGACATGCTGTACTTCAGCTGATGACCTTCCAAATGAGTACCTTAAAAGCAGCCAATAGCATTGTCTACCCTGTCTCAGTCCTTATAAATAGGACAAGTCTAGGAATCCCTTGCTCCCTCTCTCTGGAAAAAGGTACACATTATCTATCTGCACAAAGGAGGAAATTCAGCAGACATTACTAACTTTAGACCTATAGCAATCTTATTGCCCCTCTCCAAAATACTTGAAAGGCATATCAAAAACAACTGCCCTGTCTCCTGCAGGAAGAACTACTATCTCCCACACAATTTGGCTTGTCCTTCCCATAGTACTAACACTGCACTTCTCACCTATATAGATACTATCAGTAAAGCTAGAGATAACAGCAAACAAGTCCCCTCCTTATTTCTTGACTTGCCTAAAGCTTTTGACAGTTTGTCACAGCAAACCTCTATTTCAAATGTCATCATTAGGTCTCTGTCTCTCAACCCACCCTTCTATGGTTCAAAACATACCTATCCAATAGGTATCCGTCAGTAAAATGGCATTCCATCCTCTCTCCATGCCTCCCAGTCATCACCTGTGTTCCACATGACTCTATCCCTGGTACCCACCTCTTTAATATTCTCACCAACACCCTCCACACATCCTCACACCTGGCCTCCCTGATACAGTTACGCAGATGACTCCACACTCATTTGCACATCTTACAACATGGCACACCTCAAAAAAATTATTCAGGAAGCTTTAACAACAAATGAAACATGACTTTGTAACTTACTACTCATGCTCAACCCTAAAAAACAGAAACTGCTACTTTATTCCCCAAATCCCTCTGTCATGAAAAAACAAAATTTTAAGTCTTGTCTCTTGATAATGCAACCATTGAAGTGACTTCACTTAGGAAATTAAGGATAGTATTGGATGATAATCTTAAATTCGGCCTATATATGTAAAATTACATAAGGAAAAAATCATCAAAAATTAAGGATGCTTTATAGAGCCAAAAACATTTCCACCATCACAACTCAAGCTATACCTGCCACTACTTATCTCCTCTCCACAGTTCATGACACTCCCATCCTTACAAATCTTCAGGCGTCGCAAAAAACAAAACTTGAACAATGCTACAATAAAGTTGCTAAATTTGCAGCAAATACCCCTTTTACAACCCACCACTGCATAGTACTAAAACACCTAAATTGGTTAGAACTACCCCATCAACTAATGTATACACAGCTTCTTGCCATCTATAAAATTATCCAGAATCAATCTGTTTGTTCAGCACTAAATACACTAAATAACATTTTCTACACAATTGTATTCCCCGTCAGTCATTATGATCCAGTGACCAAAAACTCTGGTCAGTCCACAAACTTAGTAGATTTGCTGGGCCATGTCTGTACTCGTACCATGTTGCAAAGGGCTGGAACTCCTTATCTGTATCCATTAGGTCAATACACTCCCTGCTATCTTTCAAAACCATTCTGGAAGACTTCCTAGCCACAAGCTGTATTCTTGCTCAACACCAGGATAAAACTGTACCCCTAAATGTGAACAAATACCTATTCGTATCTTGCATGTCCTTACATTCCCTTCTTCACTCACTTCCTTACTTTCATTTTTTATCCCCTGGCCTTTTCTCCAAATATACCATAAGCCTGCTTTTCTCTCACTTTGTATTGCATTTCCTGTTTGTATTATACTAACTTAACTTGTAATTTCTGTATAAACTGGCTAAAATGTCTTCATTAAATCAATGTCATATAACTTGATTCTATTCTTAACCAATGTTTTCATATGTCAAATTTGATATAATTATTTAAACTGTAGTTGTTTTTTTTTTTTTTTTTTTTTTTTTGTATTATCTTTAAATACAGTGTTCTTAAACTGCTTTGTAATACTCTGGATCTTTTCTCTCTGGGCCTATGCTGAAAATGGACTCCTACCCAGTCCGACTTTCCCAGTAACCAAATGTCAATAAATGAGTAAATAAACAATAAATAAATAGTGTTCTAAACTTGGTCATTGCCCCCCCCCCCCCCAAGTGTAAAATTATCATTGGAAGACTACCCCCTTATGTACTCAGAAGTACAGAGGACAACAATGTATGTCTAGTACACCCTGTATTTAAAATGTTGTGAGTGAGAGATAGGGCCTTCTCTAGACTGGGACCTGTTACCTGAAACCACTTTCCTGCCTGCTGACATCAGAAATCTAGAAACCATTAAAAGTTTCAAAGATGCACTTCAAGAGCATTTCTTTACTGAATGTACTCAAAACTGCTACCATGACAGTCGTTAGGTAACTTGCCATCCCATATCATGAATAATAGAATACATTTAAGAAACTTTTCTCAGTCTCTTAATGTAGCATCTTGTAAGCATATGTTTCATATATATGCAGGAGTTTATGTAGTATATGTATGATTGCACTACAGTTTATGCATGTCTTAGCTGGGATTTTGTGTATATTTTTTTTCTCTCAATGCACTCTGACTGGATCTTTTAATCTTACCCATTCTGCATTGAATCTTAGCATTATTTTCTGAATTTTGCTATGTACTCATTTTGTATATAGCAGTATTGGTTTGAAAGAATGTGATGTAATTTTTGCTGTTTGAGCTGGGGTCGTGGCTGAAAAGGGTCAACAGACCGGTCCACTTACCCGGTGAACAAATGGTTTATATATTTAGTATTTATTTATTTAACCAATTTCAAACTTTGCATTGGAAGAGCTGTGTCGGTAAGAAAACAGCCAACAGCTGGCTTTACCCATCCTGGTGGGTGGGGGATAAGATGGTTCTTTATGGCAGATTACCAAGTTGAAAGATGAGGCTTGCTTGACACTGAACTGGCTGTGGTAGGAGACATGAGCATTTTGATTTCATGCTAATGATGATAACTCTTGTAGCTTGTGGTGGAATCACACACAAAAGATAGAAGTTTATATGATACCCACAGTGATGCAGGTGTTTGCTTCAGCCATCAGGGACAGGTGTAGTAACAGAAACACCATTCCTTCCAGAATGCTGACAAGGGCACAAAATACCTTTGTGGCTGCCTAGGGTGATGACACTCTGGTCATTTGTTGCCCTGGAGATACCCAACACAAGTGAACAAATAGGATGATGACACTTTATAGGAGACATCATAGTCCATTCTTTTTTTCCATAAAATCATGCTAGATGTTTACACTTTATTCCTGATTGTATTTTGTGATATTCCAGTTACAGCCTAAAAATATATATCAGCCAGCTCACAGACTTGTGTATGTTTTGTCTTAGTGGTACATACAGCAAATGTTGGTCATGCGTTTGGTAGCAGGAATATGTTACTATATATTATATTACTGTTTAAGACATAAAGAAGGCCAGCAGAGTAGCTCATCTACCTGATAAATAAATAAATGCAATTTGGTGGGTATTTGTCATTATTTCTGTTGGTGTCATAGGTTCTTAGGTAGTACTAGGACATCTGCCCGAAGGCATTTATAAGCCTAGCCGGAATGTGTTGGCTTTCGCCGCCCCCTTAGATTAGTTCCCTGTGCCTCTGTCCAGCAGAGCCATTAAAGTGATCCCTGGGGTAAACTTTCTGTTTCCCATCCACTTGTCAAGGTTTCTCTTGAAGAGAGTCAGCGAGGAGCTCTGCTTAATGTAGATTGGAATCTTGTTCCAGAGCATGGGGAAGTCTCTGGGACAGGAATCTATCCCTCCAGCACGTCCTATTTATTGTTGTGATGAGGTTTAGATCCCTGGAGCATGTGGCTTGAGGGGATATGGTTTTCTTTAGGTGGAGCATGTCTATCAATTGTGGGTTGGACATGGCCTTGTATGTCAGGCAGAGATCACCTCTGAGTAGGCGATATGCAACCGAGTACAGCTGGAGTTTCTTCAGTCGAGCTGCATAGGGCATCTGCTTGAGGCCAGTGATCCTCTTGGTGAGGTACTTCTGTGGTCTTTCCAGTTGTTGCAGGTGTCTTGTAAGGTACATCCCAAATGGGGCATTGTACACTATGATGGGTCTGATGAGCGATGCATAGTGGGGCCCAATGACCTCTTTTGATCTGGATGCAAACCCTTTTGTGATTAGGTGGGCCACATAGAAGGATTGTCTAACCACGCTGGCAATGTGGTTATCAAAGGAGAGGTTATTATCAACTTGGGTCCCCAGATCCCTTATTACATCTTCCGTATTTAGGGGACTACCACCTATGTGGTAGTTTGTGGGTACTTTGTTTTTTCCAAAGGGGATGATTATGCACTTTTTGGCATTTAGCTTGAGGCCATGGTTTTGACACCAGGTATCTGACTCAGTCAGACCCTTTTGGAGGATGTCTGTGTCAGCCGGAGAGTCAATTATAGCTCCTAGTTTGCAGTCATCTGTGAACTTGGTCAGCCATAGTCCTAGGACAGAGCCCTGGGGAATGCCACTTGTAACCGGTTTAGAGTCAGACCTAGCTCTCGCAACTCTTACCACGTGGGTTCTCTCCATAAGCCAGTTGGCAACCCATCTCGTGACATAGGGGTTTATGTTCAGGCTGGTGAGCTTGTCTATAATACCTGAGTGGGGAATGGTGTCGAAGGCCTTACCAAGGTCTAGGTAGGCTGTGTGGACCACCTTTCCCTCGTCTATAGCCTTGGTAACTGTCTCAAAGAAATCCACCAGGTTTAGGAGGTATGATCTGCCCTTAACAAAGCTGAACTGGGTAGGGTCCAGTGTTTGGAGGTTTCCAATGCCTCTGTTAATGAGATCCATGATGATGCGCTCCATAGCTTTGCAGACCAAGCTAGTCAGGCTTATAGGGCGATAGTTCCCGAGGTCCGTTGTGGCTTCACCTTTGTGGAGCGGAATAACCGTTGCTGTGCGCCACTCTGTGGGCACATAGCCTGTGGAGAGGCTGAGTTTAAACAGTGTGTTTAGGTGAGGGGTTAGTTCATCTTTGAGCTCGTGTAGGACGCAGCCTGGGACATCTTCCAGTCCCATTGATGCTGTGTTTTTGGCTTTGGAGAGGGCTGTTTTAACCTGAGTGTCTGTGATTTCAGGGGCACTACATTCTTCTGGTATGGTTATGGGCCCTTTTGGGTGTGAGAGGGGGTGAGGTTTGCACTGAACCTGTCTGCCAGGATGTTGGCTATATTAGTCAGTTCAGTGTATTTTGTGCCATTCTGCACTAACTTCGAGCAGATCTGAGAAATGCCACTTAGATTTTTGACATAGCTAAAGAGAATGCCTTGTGCTTATCTTTGGAGTCCATGGCAATTTTTCCTTTTAAAGCTAGCCTTGGATGATTTTATGAAGGAACGTAGTTTCTTGCTGATACTGATCAGAGATGTCTTCCCTTATTGGGATTTTACTCTTTTCTGTACTAGTTTCCTCCTTCTGTTGTATAGCTTGTTTATGGCAGGGGTCCACCAGACTGGTTTCCTTTTCTTGGAGGAGTGAGTCTTGGTTTTGTTTGGGATAGCACGATCAATGCATTCTTGTAGGTGCCTGTAGAGTGCATTAGTAAAGGATTTTTCAGCTTGGACAGCATTATGGGGGCTTTGAAACTTCCCACCTCGGTCTTAAGTAACATGACGTTTGCTTTTGAAAAGTTTTTTTTACAGTGGTTTCTTTGACCGGGGGTGGTGGCGGAATGTGGATATCCAGAGTGATTAGTTTATGGTCAGATCTAACCAGCGAGGGGTTGACCTCCTGTATGGAACACCAGTTGCCCATGTTGATGACCACCAGGTCCAGTATGTTGTCACCTCTGGTGGGGGTGTTGTCCAGTTGATCCAAGGTGTTTGAGTTTATAAATTCTAGGAAATGTTGGGCAAGGGAGTTTGTACTTGAGTAGTTCTCTCAGTTAATGTTTGGGTAATTGAAATCACCCAATATCAGGGTGTTTGGTAGGACCTTTAAGTTTCCCAGTGTTTCCAGGAATGCCGAGTGTGGGTCCTGGGACATGGTGGGTGATCTTTGAATAGCAGTTTTGCCCATTGTTAGTTGCATGTGGATGATCTCTGAAGCATCGTGCTGTGCCACTAACCTGGAGGTTTGGGTATCCTTGATGAATATGGGTACTCCCCCGCCTTTTGTATTTTGGTCTGGGTTTTGTGGCCGAATTGTATGGCATGAGTTGTAGCCTGGTAGTACTGGGGTGCTCTCTGGAGCCTTAAACCAGATTTCTGTTACTGCACATATATCGATTTTTTCCATACTGAGGAGTGCCTCGAGCGCATGCAATTTGAGGTTTAGACTTCTGGCATTGAGTAGCATTAACCTCAGTTTTTTGTTACTTGCGCTATTTACGACGGTGTGTTTGTCTTTTGAGCCTTGCTTAAAAAAGGCACTATGAGGGTGGCAAGAGCCTTGGCCAGTATTCGAAAGCCTAAGGGGGTGACAGATGCAAGCTGTCTCTAGCGAAGCAGTGTGGCTGTTGAGCATGTCATCCCAGGCTGACAGATACTGGATCCCCTTTGAATGACACCAGAAGCTTAGCAAATTGTTGAAATTGATAATGTTTTCTCTATACCGTGGTATCATTCTGCAGAGCTGAACTTGTATTTATGGACACTAAATACAGTTTAGTTTTACAAAATCACTCACCAACAAACACCTTAATAAAATGTCAGGTACCAATGAAGGCTGTCCTCCTTGTTCACGTACACAGATCCAAGCACTTCTTATTGATAGTCCAAAATATGATGGCCAGGTTACATCCAAATATATTTTATTGCAAAACAAACAAAATAAAACAGATTTACTGCTTTCATCTCCTAATGCAGAGACTTCATCTAAATCTGTTTTGTTTGTTTTGCAATAAAATCTATTTGGATGTAACCCGGCCATCGTATTTTGGACTATCACTAAGAAGTGCTTGGATCTGTGTACGTGAACAAGGAGGACAGCCTTCATTGGTACCTTACAGTGTTTTTTATTAAGATTACAGTTTAGTTTTATGCATGCTGTTGGTGGGACTGTGGAACAAGGAAGATATCACTTAGTTTGCTTTTGAAGTGACAGCTTATAGTCTTTTCATAAGCACTAGTTACATCACGTTATGTACCGTACCCAGTGCTGTTTGTTGTCAAAATATATGAATTATGAAGTAGCTAATAATTGTGTGTCCTGATTCTTAAACATTTGAAATCATCTTAAATGGTGATTCATCTTAAACCTCTGTGGGAAATTAATTCAGGTGCTATGAATTTGAGCTACAATTAGTATTTTTTTAAGAGTACCTTACTGGAAAATGCTGTTGTTTACTGCCATCTTGTGGCATGTGAATCACATACAGTTCTTTTTATCAAATGACTTAAAACCCCATAATGTTTAATCTTTTAAAAGTTATCAGCTAGACAGGATACAGAAAAAGGCTTGTGAAATGTAATGGCAGTTTTTGATGAAGACTGCCACTTCAGGCTGCACCTTCCTTCTTGCTCTTGCTCTCAGTGCAGATCCAGCAGTTCATATGTCATTTTAGCTTCAGGTACAGAATTTTCTTTGGATGTGTATGTATGTCCTCCTCCCTTATCAAAATCTGCAGCTTTCAGGAATCCATTCCTGTGCTCTGCAACATGAGTAGGTTTTCCCTGCACCAGTATTTCATCTTTGAGGAAGCACATTTTTGCATTAATCCCAAATTTCCTTGTTGTCAGAGAATTGTTTGTAGAAGAAACCTGAGATGAGAAACAGTTGTGTCCCTCTGCTGCTATAATTTACCTCAGATTTAGCCTTGCTCATCCTAGCTAAATTGACTGTTTTCATAAAGTCATATTTGATAGTTTGTTTAATAAGGTATGTAACAAAGCCTACATATAGATTTCTTATCACTAGCTATAAGATCTAGTATATGAAGATTTGGTTCTTTTCCATTAACGGGGCAACAGGGGAAATGAGCTGTTGATGTGTACACACACTTTATATATTCTAGGTCGTTCAGTTTTTCTGTAAGGTAATTTATGTAGACAGATGCAACCACAAGTTCTACATATTTTGTATTCTTCCAAAAAAGTATTTTTGCAACTTAAATTGTGCACTATTTTAACAAGCGGCATCTTCTCAACTGTAGACATTTTCGCACAATAAAAAATAGAATTTGCGGTACTATCCGTCTACATAAGAAACTGCTTCTCTTTTTAACTCTTTGCTATGCTTTTTAAAGGGCAGTGCTGGGTTTTTTGATGCTCACAGTTTGAGAGGTGTGCTACTACATATATAAGGACTCTTCCCCACACTGACTGCTGCCCTGCTTGATATTTCTTCCAACTTGTTCTGTTGGACTCTCCAAAATCAGGGCTTTTGGTGAGTTTGCATTAATAGCCAAAGCAGCCAGAAGCATGTTGCATGGCCCAATGTAGCATTTTATTGTTCTGTTCAAATAGCAGAAATGCAGTGATCTAAAAAAGGAGACCTTCTGTGATGCTTCCTTGCTTGGGTATTTTTCTCCGCTAGTCAGGATTCAAAACTTTTCAGCACAATCCTGCATCTGGGGGTGTCTTCACACATGTACTAATATGTAACATGATAACAATACACAAATTTCCCAAGTGTGCAGCTCTCCAGAGTGTACCAGTTCTTTTTTACTAATTGCAACCCAGACCTCTAAACTGTTCCTATTTTCAGGCCTGATTTACCTTGTATATGATGTACTTATTTTTGGAGGTATGTCCCAGTTTTTCAGGCTTGATTTGCACCCTTCAGATAGTTTTCTTAATTCTACCTCCTCACATGGGATTTTTGAAGCTGTACACATAAACACATTTAATGTCCAACATACTAGTGACAAGAATAATTTAAAGAAAGAGAGCACACAGCTTTCATCTTCCAACCTCAGAAGTAATTCAATTACTTTGTGTGGTAGAATTTTGCAATACAGTTTTTTTAAAGTTTATAGATTTTATACTTTTTGACAATATGCTTATATTTTTCTATCATTTGTCACTCTGCTTTTTAATTATGTTTCTGAGTGGTATCGTACATTCCTACTGGAAATTAGAAGAGTTATGTGCTATTTGGTATTCACATTTTATGCTAATTAGGTATCCAGATTTGTGGCTGGATGTACTTGCTTTTAAAGAACCATCATACCTGTGATGCCTGTGCCCTGGCCTAGCAATCAAGGAGCCTCAATCCTCACCACTAACACCAGAGAGGGCATCTCATATGAGAGGAAAGAATAACAAATACACACACACAGTAAAGTGCAATTTCCCTTAAGAGCACACAGAGATCACATTCAGTCTGGGGCTGGTTGCTCCCTTGCCCTCCAAGCCCCAATAAGACTCCCCACTGGCACAGCTATAGGGTCCAGATCTCAGCCTAGCTGGCAAGCTAACCTCCAGTACCCTCGCTATCCAACCAGTGCTTCCTGTCCCTGCCCAAGTAGCTGGCACAGGCACAAACACTTTGAGATAAGTTTTTATACAATTTCACAGCCAGTCCTGGGTAAGGCTGACACAGATTCTCCAACTGTGCCCCTATACTCAGACTACATGGTAGTAATTACTGCCACCACCAGCAAATAATTATCAGCTACCCAAAGGCCCTTAAAAAGGTGTCCAGTTATTACTATGCAATATTATTATCCAATAGTAGTGTAACTAAGCAATTGGAAGGGAGTATTACAGGATCACTTATAAGCATGCAGTGTACTCTAGAGCTTAATTTATCTCTACGTAACCCAGCCACAGTTGGAAAGGGTTTAAAATATTTAATAAAAACACAAGACACTACTACACCCCAGTGCTAGTCAAGAGTTCAGAGATCACACAGAAACTTAAAATAATTCAGTAGTGCAGTTCTGACATGACAGAAAAACACTTAGTGTAATCTTTATAGTCATAGCTATTTGTACAAGAAACCCCACTTCTAAGATAACTTACTTAAGACAACAGACAGTGCTGAGTTAGATGTCCAAGATCAAAATGCTTAATAATCTGTGGTTCTCACTTTTAAATTAAAACTGCAGTTCTGGTAAACATTACATCATCTTTTACACCTTCCTGGTTCCCAGGCCACACAGAAACTGTATTTACATTCTTTTACACTTACAGCAATAAAAGACATTCCACATGTAAACTCTAGTAATTTTTCCTTAAGTTAAAACAATAGAAAGAATGTGTTCAGCTAGCCTCTTCGACACCACTATCTAGATCAAAGGACAGATTTGAAATAATTTTAACTTCAAAAGAAAGATTTGAAATGCTTGACTTAGTTTTCCGTAAGCAGATGACAATGTTGCCACATTGTGTTAAGTTCAACATTCACAGTATTTACAAATAATAGAATTATGTACCAAATTCTAATTGACTAGGCTGGCAGCCTTCACCCATCTCTACTAGTCTTCACATTTTTCCACCCATCTCTACCCAATCTTTACAGTGCCTGTTTTCAATGTCTTCAGGTTGAGAGGTGTGTTGCAGACTTTGAATTTTGATCCATGCTGCCATTTTGTGTTTGTGCAACCAACCATTTCAGTAGATGTCACTGTAGCTGTTAAATTGCAAGCCAAGGTCCGCAATATTATTGTGTACTGTCTCAGGGAAAAAACATAATGCAGACAACTGGCGTGAGTGAAACAATTTCAGCCATCTACTCTTTATTGAAGAAGGGAAACGTTATTGACCCACTATGAGAAGTGAGAGTTGAGAATTTGTGAGGAAAGCAGGAAGAAGGTCCTTCTCACAGCCCCAGATATAAGTCAGAGTTTGTCAGAAAGACTTGCATCTAGAGGTCAGAGACAGGACTGAGACTCCTTTGGCAAGTCCAGTTTATGACCAACTACTTCAGGGCCTGCAAGAGCTTGAATTCTAACCAGTCTTCAGCTGCCTCAGTCAAAGACATGGTGATCAGGGAAGGTGCTCATTCATCCCCAATTGGATAAGGGGGGGTTGTTTCTTGAGGTTTCTTTTTTAACTAATTATGTCAGAATGAGTCATCAGGAGAACCAACCTGATTCTGGAAATGTATCTCTAGAGTCGTACATTTACAGATTGAGGTAACATTGGACTAGGGACTGTCTTCCCGGGCAGATCTCTAGGACCTTGCAGACCAGCAGATAAGGAGGCTTAATGTGGTAACCCATACCAAGACTTTCAACTCAAAACCTTGACACCAAACAAATGTTTGCTGTCTGGTGGGAGCTTTAGTTTCAGGTAGAAGAGCATGTCATTGGCTAGTAATGTATAAAGCTCATGCTAGGCCGGCTGTTGCTGTCTTCCCTCTTCACATTGTCCTTGCTTGGTGTTGGATGTAGCACAGGTTGCTGATCTCCTTATGCCAGACACCACTGTAGCGCATGCTTACCTTGTCATGAGCTAATGTCTTGCGGAGTCACTAACTGTTTTGAGGATCTGTGAATCTCAAGGTCACTGTCTTGCTGATAGACAAGGAAAATGTTTACCTCTTCCAAGCTTCCACACCTCCTTTGAAGATGCCTTCAAGATTATGAAAAACACCACCCCCAGGAAGCACAGAATCTGTGGTAAGGAAGCCTGAGGAGCATTAGGTTATCTTGTCTTTGGAAGCTGTCATTTGAAATGCTATTAGACCAACCATGGAAGAACCCTGACTCTGCCTTGTCAGCGCCAAAAAAGGCAAGTGCCCTCTGTAGGCTCATACCTTGGTGGGCATACCAGCTTATTATGCATATCATTAATTACTACTTTGTGTCTTCTTGGTCCAGCAGATGCACTGATGATCACAGCATTTTGTTATCTTGCTGCTGTAGATCAGTATGGCAAGAGATTACTTTGCCACACTGGGCTTGGGGTTCTCAGTTATTCTTCTCACTTCTCTCAGTTACAGGTCTACCTTGTGAGAAATATGCTGGATATAAGCTCAGCAACCTCCCTGCTTTTTGTCTGAAGGAGGACCTTTGAGAAACCCTGTTTGTGGATTCCACGGTGGCATAAAACCTTATTCCTTACTCATAAGTGTTCTAATGTATTTGCACTTAATGCTTACACAGGGATCAGTTGTATACGAAAAGAGTAGCTAACTCATCTTTTCACCTTGCCTTCATATTCCATCTTGTATAACTTCTCACCTATCATAATATTACTCCATCACCATTCTTTATCTTCTGTTGTTATATCTTCCTTTTCTTTCTGTGTTTGATTTTCTAAATACAGTTATTATTAATCCACCAGGATGATATGCTCTATTTTGTTTGCACTACTTACTTTGTAGCATATGATGATTATTGTGCATATGTTAATTCTCTGAATGTATAAAAATATATATGCATATAAATGTGTGTGTGTGTATATATGTGTATATATATAAATATATGTATATATATATATATATATGTAAATATATGGTTACCTATCAAAACATCTACTCTTCATAACATCTAAACTCAAAACATCAAGACCATAACATCTAAACTTCAAAAACCTCTAAAACTCATAACATCAAATCTCAAAATATTGAAAACTACAAAGCAACTATAAATAACATCCCACAGAGTTTTTACTATGTTTGTGTAGGGGGGGCAAGCCCCCCTGCACCCTCCCCCCGTAAATTAAATATACCAACTCCAAGGTCGCACTACAGTGGGGAAAAGTTAATTTCCAAACCCCACTGTAGTGCGACCTTGGAGTTGGTATATTTAATTTATTGGGGGGGGGGCACTTGTGGGGTGCAGGGGGGCTTGCCCCCCTGCATAAATGTAGCAAACAGTATGTAGGATGTTATTTATAGTTGCTTTGTAGTTTTCAATGCTTTGAGATTCAATGTTATGAGTTTTAGATGTTTTGAAGTTTAGATGTTATTGTCTTGATGTTTTGAGGTTAGATGTTATGAAGAGTAGATGTTTTGATAGGTAACCATATATATATATATATATATATATATATATATATATATATATGTGTGTGTGTGTGTGTGTGTATATATATATATATATATATATATATATATATATATATATATATATATATATATATATATATATATATATATATATACACATACACACACACACACACACAGACACACACACATGTACAGAGACAGAGAGAGAGAGAGATGAATATGAAAAATATGGAGCTTTTCTCCATGGGCTTTTGCTGAAAAAGGGCCACAGCTGACTCTGACAGTCCTGATAAACAAATGGAAATAAATAAAGTACCACATGTCCCACTGTAGTTTTGACCAATGTCGAAACTTTATCTGGAGCCACCGATACTGGCATGTGTTTGAGGAGGATAGAATGGGTGAGTTTATCTTCTTTAAAGAAGGACCTAAAGCACAAGATCCTAGATGTCTACTACTTGCGAGAAGTGCTCTTTGGCCAGCTGGCTCCCAACCCAGTCAGTGATCTCTTGAGGAGGATCTAGACTATCACCTTGGAGGAAGGTCTCTATGACCCCATTCCTCTTGCCTCCATTTCTTCTTCAGTAGGATCTGGGTAATCTCGTTTGTGGCTTTCAAGGGTTCTGAAGTGTTACATGATCTTACATCCTGCAGTGCTAGAGAAACTGTCCAACAGGATGGCTCATCGGACCATAACACCTCAGTTCTTATTGTGGCCTGGTGCTCTTTGATGGAGCAGTTTTATGAGTTCAGTCCTGTTGGAGTACCATTGCAAAAGAATAGAGGGTTACTCCTGTAAAGAATATAATGAACCCAACTGGGTGATCAGTCCATTTTAGCAGAGCTGTTGGGATAGGGCCCTGGTGGTAGAGATTAGTGTTAGAGGAGGGCTTGGATTTTACTTCTGTTTCTTCCTTATCCTGAAGGGAGTGGATGATATTCATCCCATGTAGGGTCTCATGTCTTTATACCAATGAGGCATCTGGATGTAGGACATGATTGATAACTCTGGGCACATCAGTGTTTAGGGTACTCACTGAAGATCCCTGTTTTCATTCTAAATAGGCATCACTTCCAGTACAAATTGTTGCTGTTTAGACTTTTCTCAGCTTCCAAAGTTTTCACAGAGGTGCTGTCCATTTTGACTGAAGTCTTACAGGAAAGTGTTTTTTTGCCCCATTGCCTTGGTGAATGGCTCCTGGTTGCTGCACTTAGGAACTCCATAGAGACAGCATTCTGTTGAGCACTGCCTTGAATGTATTCCTTAGGGTGAATGTAAATTGTAAGAAGACCGGATTGATACCGGAATAGCATTTGACATTCCCAGGTGATGGTCATTCCTGCTTTTGAAGAAGACTTAGGGCATCAAGGAGTTAGTATGTTGTGTAAGGATGTTAATACACAGCCCAGGTTCAGACTGTGGTGCGCCTTCAGGGTGTGATTACAGTCACAGATTTTATGCTGCCTTTTGTAAGTCTGGAAATATGGGGTTCTCACTGGACTGTGAGATGTTAGTGGCTATAGGGCCACCTAAAGTGATCATGGAACTGCTGTTATCAGTATTTTGTTATCTGACCACAAGGGGGTGGACAGTCTCCACCAGTCTTCTAGTTAGTTTTCCCTTTCTGCATTCCTGCAGCTGAACCCATTTCAGATCTTCACAAAACTGAGGATACAGAAAAAACTGACAAACTACCAAATCCACTAATGAAGAAACTGTAATGCACGGAGTAAAACCAAAATTTATTTATTTACGAAAACAAGTAACATGAAGCGCTTTTCGTCCGGTCTATTGACTTGGACTTCTAAAGAATGAATAGTCACATGGCACTGTTTAAATACCTTAAACCATCCCACCCCTTGTAATAGTGTTTTAAAGTAAAAAACACTTTGCATCCATTAAGATATATAATATCTATTTAAAACCGTAGTAAATCTAACTTAAACAATGTACGTACACCATATATAATACGTATCATCCACTTCCTAAAGTCAAGTTTAAAAGCAAGCCTGAATAAATTAACGTTTACATAATACAAGCTAGCCCTGTCCAAATGCGATGTATGTATTATGTAAATGTTAATTGGTTTTACTCAGTGCATTACAGTTTCTTCACTACTGGATTTGGTAGTTTGCCATTTCAGATCTTCTTGACAGATGCTTTGCTTGTAGGCTGGGAGCTCACCTGGGTTTGCATTCAATGTAGGTACCGCAGTCTTTCGCATAGTGAGGATGCAACATCAACCAGTTGTAGCTAAGAGCAGTTCTCTTTGCATTGATGGCTTCAGAGAAACTGTTGCATCCACAACTCCTCATTAGGTCAGACAACCAGTCTGTCTTGAGGTATCTAAATAGCCAAGGGGGGTTCCCCTATGATGGAAGCATTGCTCATCTGGCTTTAAGCTGTAGACAGAGAGACTGTCTTTTGTCTTGAGCTGTGCCTCCTTAGGGTCACCTGGAATAAGAACACTCCCAAGATTAGACCTTTTGCTACTCAGAAGTTTATTGTCTTCTTCCTTTCTGTGCAATTCATCAGGCTAATCGAGTAGCATTTCCTATGTTCTTTCTACTGTGACATAAAGGTTTGTTAGTTGGGATATTTTGTAGATGCCCTAATGTTTATGGATATCATTTGGGTACGACAACCCTGTGTTTCCAAAAGTCAAACATTCCTCTTATGCTGTGCTGATGATGCCATAAGAAGGCAGAAACAGGCATGTCCACAGCTAAAGGGGGTTGGCTTTATTGGCCTGAAATTGTCCATAAATAGACATAAAGGTAAAAGTAAAAGAAGAAGTCATGGACATTCAGGTTTCAGTGACTGCTAAAATATCAGGGGTATATTGTATTAACCAAGCGTGGAATTCTGTGATTTTATTATAGATACTACATATGTTTAGTGTTACCAATTGAAGAGTTTTAGGAAGGGAGGATGTTGGTTGGATGTGGGATTAGGTGGGGATCATGGGTTTGACTGGATGTCCCACACAGGGATATTTTGTGTCAGATGGGGAGGGAGTGTATTTGAAATGTGGCTTTTTTACTATTAGTTGAGTATAAGTTGCTGATAGCTTTACTGGCTGTAGTATTAGAAAAAAGAGTTTGAGTTTTGAATAATGAAGAAACTGACTTTCAATTAAGCAGGCTGATATATTACTGAAACTGTCTATGGGCTTGATATTGTTTAAAGTTAGAGTTGCAGATTTGGTGAGTATGGGTTGTGGTGCAGATTTGAGGGAGGTGGTTAAAATTAGTACACTAAGGGTGATTGTTAGAAGTATGTTAGGTAGAATTGTATATGAAATGGGTGACATATTGAAATCTGAGTTCTAGGAGGAGGTTGATAAAGGTGTGGAAATGTGAGATATTTAGGGGGTGGGATTGATTTACTGAGTTGCATAAGTTCTTGTAGGTTGTTAAATATTGGCTGAGTCAATAGAGGGGGTTGAGTTGCTGGGAGGTTTTAAGAAAAGGAAAGCAGGGGTGGGTAGGAATGGGGGTTAGGGGAGTGGAGTCAGCCCAAGCATAGTGGGCTAAACCCAAGGTCAGAAATGGCTCACCAGAAACAATCAGAAAACTCTTATCAGGAGAGTGAAGAGATGGTGGGGCACAGTCCAAGTGTGAGAAAAGGAGCAGAGAGCTGCAGTCAGCAATGAGGAAAGATAGAGCAGAGAGGGACGTGGAAAAGGACTTGAGTAAAAAGTTATAAGGCAAGAGACCAGCTGAGATAAGTTTAGAGGTGAAAGATCAGTGGAGAAGGAAAAGGTATAGGTAGTTGATTAGAAAATAGAGTAGGGATGTAGAGTTTAGAGAAAGAACAGAAAACGTAGGCAGCTACACCTAGAAGGAGGTAGTAAGTGCTGTAGCGGGTGGGAGAAAGGTGATAGAAGGCTGGGGGATGAGAGGTCTGGTGGTGGGGCTGCAGCCATTGAATAGCAGGTTACAGATGTTTCTAAAAACACTAGATACACTGCTTTTCTGGCTAGAAAGAGGCTAAAAAGTTTCTCTGCTTCAGTCTGTAGGTCAACGCTAGTTCTGGGATGTCACACATTCACTCAGCTGTGTAAAAACCTTGATATGCAGTGAAGGCAGGCAGAGTATGACTGTAAGATACTGCTTTGCTGTGTGGGAAGAGGCTAAAATGCCTCTTTCCTTCATTCTGTAGGTCAACACTAGTTCTGGGATATCACGCATTCACTTGGCTGTGTAAAAACGTTGGTATGCAGTGAGGGCAGGCAAAGTATGGCTGTTAGACCTCAAATTATAAGCAGAAATTAACTATTTTTGGATAGCCTACTTGCACCACCAGAACCCGCCAATGCTGGGAATACAAGGGAGAAAGGTCGAGTAGAGTTTTTTTTGTCGAAAAAGTTTTGATTAGTGAAAATGAAATGCTGAAGTAATGATCCACCAAGGAGTGGTACCTCTTGTAAAACAACTGATAATGTAAGATCATACCTGTTGTATATGTCGCATCATTGTCCTACCATGTTATTTATTTACTCTTCATTAACCAGATAAGTGAACTGTTTCATAATGGGTCCTTTTGTACCACAGCCCAATCCACAAGCAAGAAAAAAGATATAACAGGAGGAGTGAGTGAGATTACATAAAGTGTGCTTGCAAGGCAAACATTGTATCTTATGCTACCTGCAGCAGAAATAAGAGTTTATATGATACCATGTCATATTGTGTAAACATAAAGAGCGGTGCATAGTGAAATGAATATCATTTCTGAGAGTACAAACACAGTAGCAGTAGCCTTCCACTAATAATCACCATAAATAAGGCAACCTTCAGATTTAGTAAACTGGCAACACTATCTGGCAAATAGGCAATATTTTTTTGAAGGAAAATAGGAATCTGAATCCAACAAAGGTAAAACTTTAGGGAAAAGAGCAAAACGCAATAATTTTTATTTAATATTCTGGGTAGCAGGGCCACCAATAGGCAAAGGTATCCATGCCCCCCCCCCCCAATGCTGAGCACCATCTCCATTCTTTTTTTTCACAATTTGCCTTGCTGTTAAGCTTTTTTCTCCATCTTTGCAAAGCATCTTAACTGGCAAGACTGCACTGTAATGACCATGGAGGAAATATCTGAATTAAGCTAAGGACCCAGTGGCCACTAGACCCACAAATGTTATAGGTTCATAGGTATGACCACCAGGGCCAATATAAGCCTAACCATGCAGTCCAACCCAGTTTATGCCCCTGCTTATAATGGGCATTTATTAAGAGGTGGTATGTTAGGAAGTTTCTAGAGGGTATATTAGTTTGGGAATTACTGTCTGCCTCTGTCAGAGACATGAGGGGCCAAACCTGGGACGAATTTCCAATTTTCTCTTCCATTGGTCAAGGTTGTGCTCAAATAGAGTTAGAGATGGACTCTGCTTCACATGGATGAGGAGCCTGTTCCAGAGCATAGGATCTTCTGAGATACATATCTTTCTGGCAAATGTGCTTTATTTATGTCACAATCAAAATTTAAATCCTTGGATATGGTGGTTCTGTTGTTCATTTTGCAGATGTGAAAAAGGTCCATCAGAGCTAAATCCAAGGATGTCTTGTATGGCAGGTACAGATAACTTTTCATTAACCTGTAGGAGACTGAGTATAGAGATAGGGCTCTAAGGCAATCCATTTAGGTTCTGTATAGGTCATGGGGGTTTGGACATTCTGAGGTGTATTTTATAGCCATTTTCTAACCTTTGATCCATTGCCTCCATTATTTAGAGGTGCATCAACTTGCTAGGACTGCATTGCAGTAAGTGTTGAGGAGATAATAAAGCTGGAGGTCTGTAGCTGCTAAGCCCTCAGAAAACATGGTGTTCTAGATGTTCTGAGGTATAATTTAAAGCTTTTTTCCCCAACTTTTGATCCAGTGATGGTCTGAACAAAAATCATGGCTAAATAAAGAAATAATCTTATTCTTTCAAGGAAGAAATAAGTTATATCCACCACATAGTTTCCAATAAAATGAGAAGACAGATGCTTTTGAGGATACAAAAATTATTTCTGGTACTAGTGCCAATTTACTTCTCCTCTGAAAGGTAATAATCTTTTGTGTACTCTTTTCATGTTAGTTTGGGTTGAAACTGAAAGAACAAATGGCCGCAGTAATATATTTCAACTTGGTGCTTGCAGTCATATATATATATATATATATATATATATATATATATATATATATATATATATATATATATATATATATATATATATATATACACACAAAAGATAACCATGTGTGTGCATGTGTATATATATATATATATATATATATATATATATATACATATATATATATACATATATATATGTGTGTGTGTATGTAATGTTTCATTGTGAAAAAAGTGAAAAATAATGATCACAATAATATGTTCCAACTTGTTGCTCATAGACAAGCTGTAGTGACCTTTTCAGCAAACTTCTGAGTGGTTTGTTTGCAGGGAAAATTAAAGGAGTAATAACAATACTGTTCCCCAGCCCCCATTCAAGGTATAGAATTTTGTGCATATGTCTGAGCAGAGACCATTTTAGACTTGGTAAAGCCCAGGGCAGAAGTTAAGTATGGGGCATGTGTGAGAATCCACTTATGCAGCCAAGATTATACCTAGAAAGTGGTCATGCAAGAGGAAGCTCATTGACTCTCCCAGTGAGTCAGTCACTTCAGATACTGATTCAGATGATAAAGGGGGCTCACCTCAATCTGCTTCCAAGGACGTTGCTATGAGATGCCATGCTTGGCTACATCTGTACAATTTCACAGAAAACTTTAAGGCATAGTTCATTAACATGCTCCTTTGGTAGAACCACCTTGTTTGGAGAAAGAGTGAAAGAATGCATTTAGAAGTCTGCGCAACACAAGATGCTCTCTGCAGTGGGAGCGAAGTTTGAGCCACCATAGAGCACTTACTGTCGGAACCAAAAGGGTACTCAGTCTCTCTGGTTTCATAGGCCATGCCATCAGTGAGATTGGGTTTGGACAGAGACTGCTATGGCAGAAGTGGCCACGTCAAAGGGTTTCAGATGGTCCCTTCTCCAACAGGAGACCTCAGAATCCCCTGAAGGGTTTCCCAGTTCCTTTCTGGAGGCAGTCAGAGGATGCATTTCCCTCTACCGTCTCTCATGTTTTGCCATCACCTTTGACAGATGATAAGCATAATATCCAGAGGATTTTACATTCCATTTTTGGAACCCCTCTCCTTTTTGTTTCTCCACGTCCCACTCAATCAGGTAAAAACCACTATATTTGAGATTCAGTTTCTGCAGCAGGAAAAAAACCATCAACCTTTTTGGTTCTGAAGAAAACAAAGGACCTCAGACCTATTTTGGATGTCAGTCTCCTAAATTCCATTGTCAAAAACACATATTCTGACATGGTCACGGGGCAGTCGATTCTGCCATGTCTGAAGCAGGAAAATGAATAGATATGCTCTATAGATCTCCAGGATGCTTACCTTCACATAAAGATTCAGGATATTTGTACACTTTCAACCGGGAGCCAGTTACTGCCAGTTTAGACCCCTGCCATTTGGTCTCACCATAGTTCCCAGAGTTTTCACCAAATGCATGGTTGTAGTAGCAGGTCATCTGCATTTACAGGGATACAAAATGTTCCTGTGTCTGGATGACTGGCTCCTGGGTGCTGTATTTGAAAGTCTCTCCTTCAAGCAAGAGATCTTCATCTTCAGCTGTGCATGTCTCCAGGGATATCTGTGAATCTAGCAAAATTCAGCTTGATTCCCACCAGAAGTTTGGTCTTTCTAGGATGTTTACTTGACAGAACTGTCCCTCATTAGAAAGGATCTCTTCCCTCAGAAAGGCAGTTCTAGACATTTTGAGTGTAGCGCGCCCATTAGCCCTGTCATTTCTTAGTGCACTGGGGCTAATGACAGCGTCATTCTTAAGTGTATAGTTTGCCTGATTTCATATGAAGATCCTACAATGGTTGTTTCAGTCCCAGTGGTGTCAGCTGAATCATCCTCATATCGATCTAGTGTGGAGTGGTGGCTTCACTCTCCTTTCCCAATATAGGGAAGGACATTTCAGATTGCCCCACCAGGGCAGTAATGACTACAGACACATCCTCCCTTAGGTGGGGGGGGCATTACAAATGGAAAATGCTCCAAGGTACATGTACTGAATCAGAGGTTTGTTTTCAATTAGTATCCTAGAGATTAAGGCACTCCAACTTGTGCTGTGGGAATTTCAAGACTGTCTTCCTCTAGGGGTGATGCATATTCAGATAGACAACATGACAGTGGTCTGGTATATAAACAAGCATGTGGGAACTAGATCTTACCTGCTTTGCCACAAGGTCATGAGAGTGGGACAGTGGGTGATGACATCTAACTGGTTTCTAACAGCAACATACATTCCCATGAGGTTCAGTGGTCTTGCAAACAGGTTGAGCATAACTCTTCTCCTTCCTTACAAGGGGTCCCTAAACCCAGTAGTGGTAAGGCAGATTTTCAACTCCTGGGGCGAACCTTGCTGTGATCTGCTTGCTACCCCACAAAACACAAAATCCAGCAGTTGCTTCATCATCCTTCCCCATGCAGGAGAGTACCCCAGGCATGCTCTGTCCAGCCATTGGTCTCCAGGACTCCTTTATGCTTATCCCCCTCTTCCTCTCCTTACCATTTTCACTCAGAAAGCAATCCGATGCAAGCCAGAACTATCCTCATTGCCCCTTATTAATCCTGGCAGATTTGGTTTCTCCTTTTACATTCCTACTTAATGGAATCCCCTTGGTTTCTAGATCAAGTTCGAGATCTGACTTTTTTATCCTTCTGGAGATCTTCATCCAGATTTCCACAACTAGAGGTTGACCAGTTGATTTCTCTAATTCCATTGATAGCAGAACATTTCCCTCTCCCCAGACATTTTGAAAATTCTTTCAGCTTTCTGGAAGTAATCTACTAGGAAGGTGTACCACAGTAAATTTATTTATTATTTTATTTTACATTTGTTGACCGAGATAGTCAGTCTGGGTGTGAGCCCATTTTCAGCGGATGCCCAGGGAGAAAAGCTCCAATAAAACAAGAACAACATTGACAGGTACAGTGTCGGTTTTACATAGAATTTAACAGAAATATCTAGAGACAATAAAGAAAGTACAATATACAATAGGCACTTTAGTGAAAAGGAGAAAGTTATCACAATATAGTAAAGTCATATATATATATATATTTTTTTTTTTTTTTTTTGAGGACAGAGGTCCATCTTTAGTTTATCATTTGAGTATACGTTAATACATGTACATATGTATACCCTTACATAAGAAAAGAAATTATCAAATTATACTCTTACTGTAGGTAGCTGATAGGTGGTATTAACAAGTGATGGAAGAGAATTTTTGTTTGGGCTGAATCTTCGAGTGTAGGCCCTTTTAGAGCACCTGTAACAGATATTTTATGATTCCTTTCTTACCTATTTGCAGAAGGCTCTAGCTTTTCCACCATCATGGTTCACCTGGCCTTTATCTCCTCTTTTCACATGGCTTTTCAAGACCATTCCCTGCCTTCTCAAAAGTTGTGTAATGCCTATCTGAAAGGAGTCTTCCATTTGAGACCTTCTGTTAACTCCCTGGGACCTGAATTTTGTACTGGAAACTTTATTGAACCACTCTTTTCAATCGGCAAATTCTATAGTCCTAAAAGTCTTGTCTTGGAAGACAATAGTACTAGTGGCAATCACATCAGCAAAAAGAGTTTAAGAACTCCATGCCTTGTACGTAGTCTTTCCTTATATAGTTTTTTGACAAAGACATTGTTATCCTTAGAACTTGACTTTCCTTTATTCTAAAGGTGGCCCTGGAAAATAACTGTTTCCAGCGTATGCATGTCCCAGTGATTTTTTTCCAAATTGTCCAAATAGAGGAGAGTGTATTTTGCAAACATTGGATGTCCACAGACAATTATACTTTTATCTGAATGGACAGCTTCCTTTATGAAAGACAGTTTTTTGCCTTTTATATAAAACACAATTTGGGCAGAAAGTGTGTTAAGATTTCTCTGTCACGTTGGACATCAGATTGCATCTCCTTTATTTATGCTCAAAAATAGAACAATGCCAAGCAAACCAAAGGCACATTCTACTAGAGCAGTCTCTACATCAGCAGTATTTTTCATGTCACTGTCCCTAGATGAGATTTGTCAGGCAGCTAAGTGGTCCTCAACTCATACTTTATTAAGCAAATCAAACTGGACCTTTCTTCCAGAGTAAGGGCTTCCATTTTGAAAGGTCTCCTGTAATGAGGCCACCTAGGAGACATTTAGCTGGTGATTCTCACTCACAGGATGGGTTGGAAAGAATTAATTGACTACAAAAAGTTATACATTCACCTTAGCAATAGATCCTTTCATTCCAGTCCATTAGATAAAACAACCTGCTCTCCTCCCTCCTGCATTTTTAACTATTGAGCAAGGTTTGTTCTGAGTCATAAGACAGCACAGATATTTACCAGCTAGGTGCCAGACGCAATATGAACTAGTCGGGAGGAGCAGGGAATTACAGGAAATGAATTTTGAAAAGGTTTGAGAATAAACTGGCTAGATCAGATGAGAACAGGACTCGAGAATCCATAGGTCATATTGGATGGACTGGAATGAAAGGATCTGCCATTATGGTGAGTACATATCTTTGTCATCATCATATCGGTATAATGTAACAACAAGTGTACTGTGTAAATCCTGAATCAGCAGCAATATGATACATCTAAAAAAAAAAAAATCCAATGAAGAAATATGCGCTGGTAGGAATAACTTTAATACATAAAAAAATCCAACATCCAACAAACACTTTCGCCAGGGCTTTGTCAGGCAGGATGCTTAAAAGAAGATTGTTGGAATACATGTGTCTTGGACTCCTTCCTGTATAGCTTTCCATCTTCTCTATGACCAACCCAAGGCTTTAATTTGGTTGCCTTACACATCTTCAGCTTTAGGGTGGCAAATTGCCCATGGCTTTTTTTATTCTTACTGACTCTAATCTGTAATTGGTATTTTCTGTCATATTAGAATTTCCCCCTACAGTTGGAACACGTTTCTTCTTAACTTCTTTCGTCTGATTGACAACAGCAAAACAGCTTTATCAATGAAAACCATTTTCAGAAAAAGGCGGTGTTGCACTTCTCCACTGCAGAGTTGGTATATGTAAGTTGGTAGGGGTGTAGGGTGGCTTGCCCACCTGCAAAAAAAGCTTAAAGAACAGATCGCTGAAAGAGGGTTTGAGTGATTTTTTTTTTTTTTTTACTGTTTTGTCTGTCAGATGAAAAGCAAATAAATCATGAACCTGAAAGTTTTGGAATTAACAAATGAAGCGCCACTTACCTACCAAAAACATCTTCCTCCCTTTAGTTAATGAGCCAACAGTATAATAAAAATACAAGCATTCTACCTCTTTACCAGTTACAGCACACTTTGGGAACAACAGACCATCTCATTGGGATCCATGTATACAAGTGTAGCAATATCTCTCTCTCCCTCCCTGTGTGTGTGTGTGTGTGTGTGTGTGTGTGTGTGTGTGTGTATATATATATATATATATATATATATATATATATATATATTTGTATAGTAACAGGTCATTATGTCATCAAGCAGAAAGATTCAAATTTGGTTGATTTGCATACAGTAACATGTTTTAGTAATTGCAAGAATGATTTCCTTGCATTTGCAATCCCATGTTTGATTGCATCATATGTTATTAATGGTTGCATAGTTTATGCTTTTGGGTCAAGTTATGTGACTGTCAACATTTGCACAGTTTATGAATTATGACTCTGTGTGTGTGCACATATATAAAATGTGTGTGCTTGCTTGTGTCTATTTATGTGAAAGCTTGACAGTCTAACCTTTGAACCTAGCTTTCTCTGTTGATATCATTGGGTATCAGCAGTCTTATGTAGCACTACATAGGACTCCACCCTTTAATGCATTTATTTGCTGCAGAAGCCTGAAATAGTACATTAGCACAGTAAAAATGCATTTTCAAAACACTTTATTTGCATTTACTAGTTTACCATCTCCTCCACCTTTTAGTTTTCTCATTCCTTAGTTGTTATCTGTTGTTTTGTCTTAGCACAAAATAAGACAGTCCCACAGCAGTAGCTCATTGACTTGGAATACTAATAGTTTTTTTAATATAAGTTCTGAAGTAGCAGCATGTCTACCTAATTTTGTCTCATGGGTAAAGTTACAGGGGATAAGTATAGTATATTGACAATGCCCTTTGTTTTATAATGGCTTCATTATTTCATTAGAGAAAGGAGACTTAAGTATTATGCTTATAAGCACGATAAATGCCCATTTTTATATTTCAATCCTCCTGCCCAAAAGAACAGCTGTCTTAGAATATTTTAATATCCACTCTTTGTTTCAGTAAAACTGAACTTGGCATCACGATATTCATTCTGAAAATTAAATGATGCATTGCATCATTAGAAAAGCTGCATAGAATTGTAGTCAAGGGAGATGATTTTGAAGGTTGACGTGCTGTTTGCTAAGAAGACAATGACAAAAGTAGGAAATTGGCAGGATTTCTAATAGTGCAAGGTCTGCATATTCATAGGCACTGCTTAAGATCCAGCCTTTGAGTTCAGTCCAGCCCCTTGTGGATGAAGTGATGAGTTTTTGTAACCTTGCCAGTGACAGCAACACCTCCAGAATGGATCACAATGCATTTAATAGAGTTCAAATGATGCAAAAAGTACAACATAGCTTTCAATTTGATTGTTACAAAGGGAGAAAGCATTTTGAAAAGACAGGTTTAAAAAATTCATAATTGTCTTTAGTAACATTTTGATCAGCAGTAGATTAGCCTAGAAGCAGTATGTGTTTTTTTCTTATATCAGAAGTGTCATCCTTTTGTTAACCAAACCGTTATACCTGGACTGAAACATTTTGCTGTCAAGTCTAATATGCACCTGTCTTTGAAATCCACCTGTACCTATGAATTTAAATGTGTTTTGCCTTTTTGCTTGTTGAAAGTCTGATTCATTCACATGAAGTAACATTTACTGGATAATAAGGACCATAGATGGCATTTTGAAGATTAAAGAACACCAGCATTATTCATTTGCAACTCACTTTTACCACATTTGGGAAGTCCACTTACTTCATTTTTAATGCATAATTGTCAGAGGGATAGTAATTCTAGTCAGATGTACTTGCTAGTTACTTGAATGGGTGGTGGTCCTTTTGTCGAAAGACCATCCTGTTTGGCCGATTTTGAAAACAAAAATTACCTGTTTCGGTATGTGCACATGGGTTGATGTTTCTCCATAGGGTACTATATATACCCCTTTGTAGAAGGGATGCATACACTCAGGACCAGCCAATCAGTGCCACTGCTGTGTTTCATGTGTGTGTGTATATGTATGTATGCATGTGCATATATACATATGCATGTATACACACACACACACACACACACACATATATATATATATATATATATATATATATATATATATATATATATTTATATGCACCTATATCACATCGTCAAACTTGTATAAGTTCGAGCAATGTAATATTGAACCCAAAAGTCTGAAACTGCACAATAACGAACACACAAAACAGCGATTTTTTTTTCCCAGTGAAAAAAAATTGCTGTTCCCTAACATAAAACAAAAGACAAAAACATAAACCTTAAACTAAAACTAAAGTGGGGGGCTGTGCCCTCCACCCCCTTCTTAAATATATAAACTCCGAGATCGCACCACAGTGGAGGAAATAGCAGAGCCCCGAAAACGGCCCACTGACTTTTTTTCTATGGGGAAAAAATCGATGTGCCTTGGCTTAGCTATTTTTGCGTTTTGGACTTTTGGGTTCACTATTACATCGTTCAAACTTATACAAGTTCGACGATGTGATATAGACCCATATATATATATATATATACATATGTATATATATCTGTGTGTGTGTATGTATAGACATACATACAGACACGTACACACTCACACCCTGATGTGGCTATGCATGTACAGTGTGTGTGTGTGTGTGT